>NC_056744.1:362774667-362887167 GCF_019279795.1 Protopterus annectens | reverse complement strand
AACTTAACAACTTTACTGTCCCTAAGAGTACATCTGCAATTCTACTGTTCTCTGAGAAATACATGACCAACACATTTAAACAGTTTATTTATTTATCTATTTTATTTTATTTTACATTTGATTACCGAGTAATGTCCAACTGGGCCAGAAGCCTGTTTTCAGGGGAGACTGAGGAAGAAAATCTCCAGAAACTTTTTCATAGTAAGTCAGTGAAAAATAACAGTAAATATAGTAAAAAGTTATATGTTACAAAAGTGAAATATAGAAACAAAAGTAGTTTACAGCAAAAATACAGATACAGCAAAATACAGTACAATGATTTACATGGTTAATAGTGGTACAGAAGAAGTGCATTTACATGTTCACATGGGACATCATGTTTATGGTTTTGTTTTGCTTTTTTTTTAGTATTAAGGGAATTAATTCATTGGTGGGTAGACAATAATTGATATAAGAAAGGTTGGACAAGCAGGGCATGAGAGGACTCTATGTACAGGTACTTAGTCAGGGCTGAAAACTTAGCCTGGGATAGTGCAGGAGCATAGCCTGTGATCAGTAAACTGTTCTTTTAGGTGCCACTTGAATTTGAAGCTGTTGGTGTTGTTTAGGATATTTTGGAGTAATAGATTCCTGGTTCTGGATATTTTGTCAAAGTAGAGGGAATTGCCATAGGTATTGTGGGATTTAGTAACCTTTAGAAGCAGTTTATCAGATGATCAAAGAGGTCTAGGGTTAGTGTTTGCTTGAACCAGATCTTTTAAAACTGGGCAGATATTGGATTTATGGACAACGCTGTGGGCAATGGTTAGTTGATTCAGGTTTAATAGGTTGGATAGCTCAATCCAGTTCAGTTGTTTAAAAGCCAAGCAGTGGTGAGATCTGTGTGGAAGGTTCACAGCAAATCTTGCTATTTTGTTATAGCACATCTCTAGGTTATTTAGATCAGTCTTGCGTAGGTTGGTGAAGTTTTGTGAAGAGTAGTGGCGGGTGGGTAGTAGGAAGGATCTGGCTGTGGCTAGTCTGGAGTTGTTGGTTAGGTAGGGTTTGGCTCTCTAAAGTGAGCCAAGTTTAATATGGAGTTTTTTGATTGTTAGGGCTACATGTTTGTCAAATCTTAGACAGTTATCTATTGTGACTCCTAGAGGTTTAGTTTGATCGACTGGTTCAATTTTAGTGCAGTTGGAGGAGTAAATGGCAAGTGTGTGTTTGTGTGTGTGTGTGTGTGTGTGTGTGTGTGTGTGTGTGTGTGGGGATGGGTCTATATTAGAACATCGAAGTTTCAAAACTTCGAATGTTCTAATATCGACCCCTATTCAGTGAAAGCTGAAAACATCGAACATACAGAACAGCAAATTTTTTCCTAGCGAAAAAAATTGCTGTTCCAAAACACATACACACAACACAAGCACACCAAACAAACAGCAATCCACACACATATACCTATAATCTTACACCTAACCCTACACTAAACTATACACACACCACTAACTATCCACTTGCCTTAACCCAAACCCTAACCCTAACCCTAATGTCCGTCACTATCGCACACTCACCTCACCCGCGCCCTAACCCTAACTCACCTACCCCGCCCTAACCCTCACATCCACACAATCACATACTTACCTGACCCGTGCCCTAACCCTAACTCACCTAACCCGCCCTAACCCTCACGTCCACACAATCGCACACATACCTAACCCACACCCTAACCCTAACTAACCTAACCCATACTCAATCGCACACTTATCTGAACCCGACCCGTAACTTTCCACCACAGCACTGAAAATACCGAAGCAACAGAAACGGACAACCAAATTCTTTCCCTAGGAAAAAATTTGGTTTTCTGTTGCTTCAATATTTTCAGCTTTCACTGAATAGGGGTCAATATTAGAACATTCAGAGTTTTGAAACTTCGATGTTCTAATATAGACCTGGGGGGAATAGTTGTTTTTGGTTTTGTTGTTGGAAAAGAACATAAGCTTTATTTTTGTTGGGGTTTAGTACGAGTTGGTTTTCAGAGAGGTAGTTTTCTATGTCTTGGAGTGATTTTTGTATTTTTTCTTGTAGTTCAAGAAATGTGGGAGCAGAGCAGATAAGGGAGGCATCATCAGCATATTGGATGATAGAAGCTAGTTGGGTTGCAGTGCTTAGGTTATTGGTGAATCTGATGAAAAGGAGAGGCCCGAGAATTCAGCCTTGGGGAATGGCAACTCAGATAGGTAGGAGGGGGAGAGGTTATTTTCCCATTTGGTGGACTGCTGTGAAACCAGGATAAGGAATATTGGCTAAGGTTATATGCTGCTAGTTTGTTCAGACGTTTATGATGGGAAACTGTGTCAAAGGCTTTAGACATATCAAGGAAAACAGAAGAAACAAGTAGGTCTTGGCTTTTAAGGAGGTTAACAGTGTTGGTGAAATTTAATAGTGCAGTATTTGTACTATGTTTATGTCAAAAACCATGCTGAGAGTTGGATAGGAGGTCATTGTTAGTCAAGGACTTGTTGATGAATACATTTCTGCAGGACTTTGGCTAGGGGAGAGAGAACAGCGATGGGTTGATAGTTAGAGAAGGCTGTAGAGGGGCCACCTTTGTGAAGGGTGATATGTGATATTTTCTAGAGAAAAGGTACATATTGTTCTGAGACAGACAGATTAGTATTGCTACAGGATAACAGATGGAGGGTGCAGCAAGTTTTAGGAAATCATTTAGGAGCTGATCGGCAGCAGGAGCCGAGGGTTTTAATTTGGTTAGGATGTTTTTTATGTAACTAGTTTGTAAGGGCTTAATGGTGAATGAGTTAGGTTTAGGTTTTGTAGAGTTGGGAACTGTAAGGGGTGAGTTGGTATTAGTGTTAATGAGGGATGTAATAAATTTGATGAAATGAGAATTAAACTGGGAAGCTAGGCTATCAGTAGTGTTGGTAGTTGACGGTGATAGGGTAGTGGACCTACAGGATTTAGGAGATGTTTAATACTATGCCAAAATTGTTGTTGGTTGTTCTCGTGTTGTTGCGATGTGAGGAAGTAAGATTTTTTTTTGTCAAAGTTAATTTGCTTTTGGCTTGATTTCTTGCAAGCAACTTGATCAGCTTTGTTTTTGGTACATTGGTAAACTGCCTGGGCTCTAGCTCTTTGAATAGAATTGTGGTGTCCCTAGTTATCCAAGGAAGTTGTTTAGTTTTGGTGCAAATTTTCCTACTGAGAATTAAGTTGTTTAGTATTTTGAGGAAGGTATTGTTAAAGTATTGCACTGCAAGATCTAACTGGTGGGATTTTAAGGATGTCCAGTCACATTGCTAATGGGGTGTGTTGAATAAGGGAGAGGAGAATTTTTTTTTTTTTGCTACTGATGTGCTTATATATGATATTGTTTGGGGTGTGAATCCTCTTCCTGAGAAGAAAGGTTTGTAAATTATCACTTAGGGTGTCTGGAAGGCAGCTTGCTAGGTGACCTAGATTGGGGTTATTTATTAGTATCCAATCTAATGTTGATTGATTTTTGGAGTGTTTATCAATACAAGTGGGCGAGTTAATAGTTTGAGTGAAGTTACAGAGGTTGATAACATTGAAGAGGTTATCAGCGGAACAGGTTAGCCAGTAAAGGTTGAAATCCCCTAGGCCTATTGTTTCTTGGTTAAAATTGGAAAATGCCCAGTAGAGAAGGTTTTCTATGCTGGGTAAGTTGTTTCCAGAGTGATGGTGGTGGTGATTATAGTTATAGTTTTGTGGGTATTGATTTGTAGGTGTACGGTTATTAATTCTGAGTTGGGGAGGTCTGGTGGAATGCAGTTGAGCTGTTCTGTAAGTAAAACATTATGTACTAGAAACAATTATTACTTAAAAACTTTGAATTTAAACTTAAAATTAGATCACCAGTGCCAAAAAAAAAACTTCAACACCAGTGCTAGAAATCCCTATTTGGATTCAAGTAAACTCTTTGAATAAACAGCATTTAATGGATCATTAAAACGTAGCTTAGTATCATAGGCCCACAGTCTGGAAGGTAGTGAATTAATCAGATAACAAAGGATTGGTGGTCCAATGACCCTCATTTATCAGTGAACCACTAGCAATCCTACCTTCAGCAGAACAAAGTCAGCAGGAGGTGAGTAGGGGGCTCAAGTCACTTTAAGTTAAAGGGGACCCTAGTCATATGTGGCTATAAAAGTGATAACCAACATTCTGAATATTGACCACAAAAGGCAGCACAGGGGTGATATGTTCAGAACTTGATCTACCAGCCAATATCTTGATGTTGGCATCCACTACAGGCAGGGAAGCTCGGCATCAAAAGGCACTAGAAAGAGAGCGAGTAGCAGTAGTGAAGCCATGAAGATACAGGGTATGAATCACTATTTCCAGGTCAGAATGGTAATCAGCTGCTTAATTCTTTATAAATTCCATAGATGTAATGCAATGATTTAATAACTGCCATCACCCCATTCCTCACTGATAGCTTATTACCAGGAAATCTCCAAGACTACATACCTCAGCTATAACTTCCAAGATACTATTGGCTAGACAAACACTGAAGGACACCAATGAGGTACCGGAGATGGAAAAGCAGTGGCATGATCTAGCATCACTTTAGCCTTAGATAGGTTTAGCTTTAATCAGTTCTGATTGTAGTTGTTCAAAACTTAATCCAGACAATCTAAAACACAAAATCCTGGCAAAGAATTCTCAGAAAAGGAGAGGTCGATCTGATTGTAGTTGTTCAAAACTGAATCCAGACAATCCAAAACACAAAATCCTGGCAAAGAATTCTCAGAAAAGGAAAGGTCGATTTGAATATCTTTAGTGTAACACTGATACTTTAACTTCTTTCCATCAGAAACATGTTTAAAGGAAAGGTACACCACATGAACAAAAAAGAGGTAGGAACTGACCCCAAAACACCTTATATATTGTTGGGTAACTCTGAAAGGTATTAACCACCCCCCCCCCAAAAAAAAAAAAAAAACACTGCTGAGGCCATTCTGCCAGGTAATGTGTGAATTAGGCAAGAGTCTTTTCAAAAAAACTCACATTTGGGAGCAACAGTAATTCATCAAAATCCCATAACCCGCAGTGTCAAACACTAATCAAGACAGGATAAACAGTGACCTCTAACCATCAAGAGACTATTCATGACCCTGAAGTAGACCATCTCAGTATGACATCTAGAATGAAACCTGGATTGATCAACAAGATCATGAGATGTCAAACTGAATGTCACCTTGCTGTACATTTTAATAACCTTTCCAATAAAAGAAATATTGAAGGCAGTATGATAACTCTGCAAGTTAGAGTGACTAAAATTTGTTGTTTAGTAAGAGAGTAAATGAGGCATAGTTTAAAAGAAATGAAAAAAAAGTTCTCCAATAAAAACCCCTAACAATTCAGAAAATAATTTTCCCACACTCTTCTGTGTATGATGTAACAAGCTAGGTGAGGCCTGGATCTAGCTGGTAGTTTATTGGATGAAAACATGAAACCACAGTCCTAGAATCATTGTTGTTGACATACAAGAACTCATGCCAACATAAATCCAAATACATCACTGCTTTGACACCACTATGCTCATTTAAGGCAGTTAAGGGAAGGGGTAGCCTAAACTTGGGCACCTTATCTATAAAAAATTTGCAGCCCCCCATGCTGGCAGGAAGAAAAAGCTCTCTGTATGGACAGATTGGGTGGGCTGCAGAGACTGGCAGCCACCTAAAATTTGGATTACTCACTATGGAAGAACTCTCACAGGATAAGAATGCTGGCTTCTTTCATGAGAGATATGTATAATATGACACATAATGGGTATCGTATCAAAGTTAGTCCTCACGTAAACCTGATCTACACCAGATGTGCTTTAACTTATGACCTACCCTACATATCTCACAATGTTCACAGTCATACTATCAGCTGAGAGTCACAGTAGGGACTGGGTGCATTTGTGCGAGAATAACTTAACCCAGTGCACTCGTCACTGCAACATTATAAGTAGCAACCAGCCCACGGTCATCCACGTGGTCATCCAGTTGGAGCTGGTTCGCACTTATGCACACAGAGTATTTCCATATTAGAATGGCTGGTCCTGTATTAGACCTTATAAAAGATTCTTTAGAAAACAAACTATAGTGCTGCGATATTACTCATATTTATTCACAATTCATGTATTCTTTTTCTCCGTGCCTACACATGAATCTCTGAAGTATGCATAATGATTTCAGCTGTGTTCTTGTTGTTAACTTTATATTATACTGGAACTTTTCACTCCAGGTCTCCTTTGTAAATGAGTTCTAACCAGAAAGGTTAATGAGATCAGTAAAAATTAGGGATTCAGATAGGTAAGTAGATAGATAGATAGATAGATAGATAGATAGATAGATAGATAGATAAGTAGATAAACAAAGCCAGCAGGGATAACCCAGTCAAGAAACATTAGGTAGATGGCTGGACACATAGCCAGATAGCTAGACAGATATATTCTGGATATTGGTTTTTAATACCATTATACGACTAGGCCTTTATTAAAGATCACATGCTTTGGTTATTCTGCCCAAATTTATTTTTATATTTATTTGTTATGCAAATTTATCTGTATTAGAATAGGTCTAAATAACTATTGCAAGAAAATTTGAACTTTGTGGAATGCAAATGAAAGTCATGAAATTGTTCTGGTTTACATATTTTGTTTCATAAGCTACCCACATGGAGGATTTTAAGCAGCTTTGAGTCTTCTTTATTTATGGCGTTAGAAGGGACAGGAAGATTGACCAGCAGAAGGGTATACTGATGGACGTACTACAGATGTACTAGAGCTTTGTGAGGAAGGACAGATGTCATACGATGACGGATTCAAATTGTCAGTCTATATCACCAGTGTCATGTATGGTCACCTGATTTGAATAGTGATTGAAAAGATGAAAACATGGATAGAAACAGCAAAAAAAAGGTCCATCTGCAGGTTTCCTGGCCTTGCAGTCTGTGACAGAATGAGAAGCCCATCCATCCAGGGGAATGTCAGAGTCGAACCCTTGCTCCTCTGGGTTGAGAGAAATCAGTTGAGTAAGTCTGGACACCTATCAAGGATTGTCCTGGGTGCTTTCCATGGAAAGAATACCAGGTATAGTCTACTCATATTTTCAGTCTGTTCTTCATAAAATTTGCAGTTTGCTGGCAAATCATTGATGATTAAAGTTACTAAATAAATATTAAATAATGACAGGCATTTAGTTTCAGACTTCACATTCTTCAGAAAATACATAATAATGCAAAACCTGTTCTTCTAGCAACCTTTTAAGTTTATAGGAGCAGTATTTAAAATATCTCCCTATTTTTGAGCCGTTGCCCCACCCCCCCACCCCCCCCATTGTTGTTTCTGCATTTGTCCAGATTTCTTGTGCTGAGAGGTTGAGAAGTATGTCTGCAATACAAAGTCATGTTAGGTCTAATTTCTTATTTTGTGTTGTGCTATGCTGATCATGCATATATATTTTATTCCTTGATCTTTGTTTTACAGAAGAATATAAAGGCAACATATTCTGCAGTAAATTAAATTAGATCTAAGTTCCAAAGTGCATTACAGATTTGTTGACCTTAAAACTTAATCAGCTAACAATATCTCTTAAGGAAGTGACTGAGAACAGTAAAAGTTTAAAGATATCATCTGTGTTTGAAGTAATGGTCTCAAGTTTGCAGTCATCGGCAAAAACGATCGACCGTCCATTATTTGATTTTGCTCATGCAAATAATGTTTAAAAGATTTGCTTCTTGTATCCTTAGGCTGCTGTTCAAATCATCCCAATGCTGAGGGTTTGAATCCAGTTCTCTTATGTGTCTCCTTTAACAGAACCTGCAGTGTAAATGAGGGTGTACTGCAATTTGCCTTATCAGCAACCACTTTAATTTGCTACAGCTGCTTCATTAAGTGCTTACATGCCATAAAATAAGTAGTAACAAGTAAGCAGTGTGACATGTTGGCATCTGGCCCTGTGAGGATTGAGTGATGTTATCTTGGCAGTACTGAATGGAACTGGCCTAGAGCTCTTCACCCTGTGCTGTTAATGGTCTGAAAGTAAACATAGCCCAAGGTTATAAAAAGCATCACAAATTCAGTCATCACCACAAGATCAAAAAGCAAGTTAAAACAGAAAAATACCTGTTACGTCCTTCGATTTGCATTTTATTTCTTCTGTTCATATCATTTTGCATTTGCGCACTGACAAATGTTACATCCTTCGATTTGCATTTTATTTCCTCTGTTCATATCATTTTGCATTTGCGCACTGACAAATGTTACATCCTTCGATTTGCATTTTATTTCCTCTGTTCATATCATTTTGCATTTGCGCACTGACAAATGTTACATCCTTCGATTTGCATTTTATTTCCTCTGTTCATATCATTTTGCATTTGTGCACTGACAGATGATACTTTGCTTCACATTTTCAGACCTTGGCATAAAATACTAAATGCTTGTTAATTTAAGAAAACAGACAATTCTTACAAAAGGAGGAAATACAGCATAATGTTTGTTGTTTTACTACAGAAACAAAGATTGGGGGTTGAGTTTCATCAGCCCAGCTTGTACAGTTTGATTTTGAATGTATCATTTTTAACATCTTTGTGTTCCAGGTCACTCCATCACACCTGAAAAAGTGATCCTCATACAAATGTGGTTTGTCTTTCCTCTGATAAGTAGTGTTCCAAGCTTACAACAGACATTTTGTATGCTACACAGTTAATGGCTATAGGCCAAAAAAGGCGCTTTCACAAATGACAAATGTGTTACCTTCCCAGTTTCTCCTCACTTCAACACCTAGGAAAGTGTTTCTGTTCCCTCCCCTGCTACCCCGGGATGTGTACTTCCCATTTGGTTTTCCTTTAATTTTCTCTTATTTAATACTTCTTTCTCCTAAACTTTTTCTTCCACCGATGAAATTTTTACTGACCTCCCCTAATCATTTTCCATGCCTATAGCCTCTCTGCCCCTGACCTCCTGACTTTCCATTGTGTTTATTTTTCTCACTCATTCTGGCTGCATGAACAGCAGGGAAAGGGTATAGTTCCACTCCCCACTGTAAAGTAACCTCACACAAATACAAAAAAAACCTTCTCATAGCTCTTGGTAGCAGCTCGCCATTCCTGTTAATGTTCTCCCCATTTGTAGCATACCAGTGCTTTACAAGTACTTGGAGTTGGCCAGCCGTGACATTGCTTCCTGTTAATGTTATCCTCATTTGTAACATATCAGTGCTTTACAAGTACTTGGAGTTGGCCAGCCGTGACATTGCTTCCTGTTAATGTTTTCCCCATTTGTAACATATCAGTGCTTTACAAGTACTTGGAGTTGGCCAGCCGTGACATTGCTTCCTGTTAATGTTTTCCCCATTTGTAACACACCAGTGCTTTACAAGTACTTGGAGTTGGCCAGCCGTGACATTGCTTCCTGTTAATGTTTTCCCCATTTGTAACATATCAGTGCTTTACAAGTACTTGTAGTTGGCCAGCCGTGACATTGTTTCCTGTTAATGTTGTCCCCATTTGTAACATATCAGTACTTTACAAGTACTTGGAGTTGGCCAGCCGTGACATTGCTTCCTGTTAATGTTATCCTCATTTGTAACACACCGGTGCTTTACAAGTACTTGGAGTTGGTCAGCTGTGACATTGCTTCTTGTTAATGGTTTCCCCATTTGTAACACACCAGTGCTTTACAAG
Organism: Protopterus annectens; assembly: GCF_019279795.1. Classification (NCBI taxonomy): domain Eukaryota; kingdom Metazoa; phylum Chordata; order Ceratodontiformes; family Protopteridae; genus Protopterus; species Protopterus annectens. The sequence continues at coordinate 362,877,468 of NC_056744.1, read as the reverse complement.
TAACCTCCATAAAAAACTTCTCCAAAGCCAACTTCATACTCCTCAAGTCAGAAGTGACAAACTTCATGACAACCATGCAGACGGGATCTGAAAGTTCAACTGCTGAATCCTACACTAAGACACTGTACGAGCACATCCACTCATGCATGAATCGTGCCATCTCAAATAGAACCAAGATGCTCTCATCCAAAAAAAGGAAGCCAATCTGGTGGTCCCCTGCCATAAACAAACTTTACAACAAAAGGAAGAAACTGTTGCAGAAAAGAGGAAAATCCCAGGATGCAAAAAACTCCCTTACCAGCCTCAGTAAGAAACGGAGATCCCTCATAAAATCCTCCAAAGCTAGTTACAAAAATAAAATTACCAAAGATTCCAAAGACATTCTATAACTATATCAAGAATCTAAATGGCAATGCTCAGATCTGCTCTGAGCTAAAACAGAATGGCATTAAATATACTGATCCCAAGGACATTGCCAATATCCTGGCAGATCGATTCAGTGCCAACTTCACTCCCCTCTCACCCCCTAAATGGCCCATCTCAATACTGGAAGATTGCCAAATTCCGGTAATAGTGGCCACACAGGTAAAAAACGCACGATCCAAACCTAAGAATACAACATCCATGTGACCAGATGACATCCCGGGCTGTGTACTACATGAACTACAATATGAACTGGCACCTCACCTAAGTGTCATGTTTAATCATAACCTCACCTCAGGTTTCATGCCCACTGAGTGGCACAGAGCTACAGTTATCCCACTCCACAAGGGGGGATCCACCTTAGATCCCGGAAACTACCATCCCATCAGTCTGATGAGCCTTATCTGTAAGGCCATGGAGCGTATTATCATGGAACTTATAAACAAAGACATTGGCAACCTTCAAACACTGGACCCCACCCAGTTTGGGTTCGTGAAGGACCGATCTTGTCTCCTGAACCTGTCTGACTTCTTTGAATCAGTCTCCAGAGCCATGGACAAGGGTAAGGTGGTCAACACAGCCTATCTAGACCTTGCCAAGGCCTTTGACACCATCCCCCACTCTGGAATCATAGATAAACCTACTAAGCTGGGCATTAATCCCTACGTCACCCAATGGGTTGCTAACTGGCTTACTGATAGAACCCACACTGTAAAAGTAGCCGACACCAAATCCAGCTCCAGACAAGTGAAAAATGGAGTACCTCAGGGTTCAGTCCTTGGACCGCTCTTGTTTGGCATCTACTTCTCTGAAGTACAGGCCAACACTAAGGGACTCTGGCTAACAAAGTTCACAGCTGACTGCAAACTGGGAGCCATTATTGAATCCCCAAATTATGTGGATACTCTACACAAGGGTCTTACAGAAACAGATGCTTGGTGCCAGAGCCATGGGCTCAAGCTCAATGTCAAGAAATGTATAGTTATCCCCTTTGGGGAAAAAACATGTACCTGTGAATTACCATATAGGTGGCAGTACACTAAACACCGAAAGTGTGATAAAAGACTTAGGGACACAGGTGGACAGTGGTCTCACCTTCGATAACCACATCGCCACAAGAGTCAGGAAATCCTTCTATGTGGCATACCTCATCACTAAGGGCTTTTCATCCAGAAAAAAGTAGGTCATTGTCCCACTGTACTCATCCCTCATTAGACCCATTATAGAATACAACGCCCTGTTTGGTATGTACCTCTCAAGACATCTGCAACAACTGGAAAGGCCGCAGAAATACCTCACTAAAAGAATCACAGGCCTAAAGCAGATGCCCTACGCTGACCGCCTTAAAAAACTCCAGCTATATTGTGTCGCATGTCGTCTTCTCAGAGGCGATCTCTGGTTAACATACAAGGCCATGTCAAACCCAGAGCTGTTGGACATGCTACACTTAAAGAAATCCCAATCCCTCAGAGCCACACACTCCAGGGATCTAAATCTTGCCATCAGAATAAACAAAACATGCTGGAGGGATAGGTTCCTGACCCAGAGACTCCCCAGACTCTGGAATAGATTGCCCATACATGTCAAGCAGAATGCCTCTTTGGCCCTCTTCAAAAGGAACCTTGATGATTGGATGGGAGAAAGGAAATTCACCCCGGGGATCACGTCAGTCACCCTGCTAGACAGGGGTCCAGGGTAGTAAACAGTATGGGAAGAAATAGCCAGGGAATTGTTATGGCTAGGCTTGTATAGGCCCTAGGGCTGATAGCCTAGTACCAACCTATGAATCTATGAACCTATGTACTTGGAGTTGACCAGCCGTGACATTGCTTCCTGTTAATGTTTTCCCCATTTGTAACGTACCAGCACTTTACAAGTACTTGTAGTTGACCAGCCATGAGATTGCTTCCTGTTAATGTTTTCCCCCATTTGTAATACACCAGTGGTTTACAAGTACTTGTAGTTGGCCAGCCATGACATCGCTTCCTGTTAATGTTTGGCCCATTTGTAACACACCAGTGCTTTACAAGTACTTGAAGTTGGTCAGCCATGACATTGCTTCCTGTTAATGTTTTCCCCCATTTGTAACACACCAGTGCTTTACAAGTACTTGGAGATGGCCAGCCGTGACATTGCTTCCTGTTAATGTTTTCCCCATTTGGAACACACCAGTGCTTTACAAGTACTTGGAGTTGGCCAGCCGTGACATTGCTTCCTGTTAATGTTTTCCCCATTTATAACACACCAGTGCTTTACAAGTACTTGTAGTTGGCCAGCCGTGACATTGCTTCCTGTTAATGTTTTCCCCATTTGTAACACATCAGTGCTTTACAAGTACTTGGAGTTGGCCAGCTGTGACATTGCGTCCTGTTAATGTTTTCCCTATTTGTAACACACCATTGCATTACAAGTACTTGGAGTTGGCCAGCCGTGACATTGCTTCCTGTTAATGTTTGGCCCATTTGTAACACACCAGTGCTTTACAAGTACTTGTAGTTGTCCAGCTGTGACATTGCTTCCTGTTAATGTTTTCCCTATTTGTAACACACCAGTGCTTTACAAATACTTGGAGATGGCCAGCCGTGACATTGCTTCCTGTTAATGTTTTCCCCATTTGTAACACACCAGTGCTTTACAAGTACTTGGAGTTGGCCAGCAGTGACATTGCTTTTTTTTCATCACAACAAAAGCAGGACAATGGCATGAGAAGTTGACCATTTCAACTGCACTCACACACAGACATATATAAATATGGATCTACTTCACACGGTCGACATTTCATAATGTTGAAGACCATATGGCCGAGACCATATGATCGAAATTCGAAATGTCGACCATGGAATAAAAGGACAGGACAAAAACCCTCAGATACTTCACTAGGCACTTTTTTAATCCTGATATCAGAAGCATAGCTGGCTCAACCAGCACTTCAATGGAGCAATCAGCTTATAACAGTTAGATTTACCCACCCCAGCTGTTCCACTGAAGAGCAAAAAAAAAAAACAAAAATGGTCATTTCTTCCACTGGCACACCAACCAGGTGATCAGATGCACAACATGCCCCCCCCCCCCTGTCCTAGACATGTAGGTCCTGTTTCTGTGCCCTGCCCCAAACCCTCCAACACATTTTATTACAAAAAGTAATAATAATAATTTATTTTTTTAAAACTGTAGTAAACTGCTTGCTGCAAATGTAGGAAACAGTTCCTACAATTTATACCCTGCCTGCACAAAGTGCTATAGGGCTCAGATTTTAGTTACAAAAAAAGAGATTTTTTTTTTTACTTTTAAACTGGAGCAAACCATTTGCTATAAATGTAGTTCCTACAGTTTAAACCACTGAGTGCCCCCCCCCAACACTTTGAACCTAGGGCAGTTGCCCCTCTTACCCCACCCTAGCTATGCAATTGCCTGATATAATCCCTCACATCACATCCCTGTGTCCTAAATTCAGCCTTGCAGATATGTAGTTACTCAGTCTTGGTCCTAACCCTAGCTCTCCAGTTTTCCTACCATCTGCTTGTGAGGGACCTAGTCAAAGACACTGATGAAACCCAAATAGGCCATGTCTACTGGACCTTCCCTATCGACTTCACCTTGAAACAAATCATAGAACTACATCAGGTTTGACTAAAAGGTTTTTCTGTTCATGAGCCCATATTAGTTACCGTCCTGGAGATTGGTGTGCTGTTGGAATGCTGCCACCCTTTCCTTCAGGAATCTATCCATAACTTTGTCCTGCAGCTTTCCCTACAACACAATGATACAAAAGTCCACAAGGAATATTTTAGCTATTCATACAGATTGATCACAATATTTCTCAAGAAAGTGTATTTTTTGCAGTGGGTAGCCCTCCTTTCACCGCAATCCACTATACTTGTATATACTAATTCTATGATCACAGTACTGCTGGAGTATGGGAAAAACTTCCTTTTTACAGTGGGCAAGGGTCTCTCAAAAATGGAGATCTTTTTAATAGTATTAAACCACTATCATTTACAGAACCAAAAATTCAATTTAAAATGGCCACAAAAGAATTTCCCCACAGCTTAAAACATAGACAGTCCTAATGAACACCAGACAAAGATAATAAAAAAACAAATTTTGACAAACACACATCCAAACTTCCATGTAATGACTTCTAAAAATTAACAAAGACCTATGTAAGTAAAAACACCCAGCAAATTAAACAAACGGTACCACAGATAGCACTACCAAACAAAACCCAAAGAAAATACCTATCAGTATCAGCAAAATGTTATAACAGTCAGTCATAAACAACACAGCACAATACCAGTCACGAAACCTTGTGCATGTGTAGTGTAACTGTGTACCCAAAAGCTTATTTTGCACAAGCTTGTTTTGCCTGGCTTTTGTGACTGTCAAGCACACCTAGTGGGTCCAAATATATGGATGCTGGGGGGTGCTGATCATGCAGTGACAGCAGGAGGCAAAATGTTGCAGTTTATCCTCATGGGGACAGACTCCAAAAGCAGAGGTAATGCTCATACTTATAGGACTTTAGTAAGGCCACACCTTGGGTACTGCATGCATTTTGGAGGCTATATAATGAAAGCAACATCAGACTGCTGCACGGAATCAAGAAGAAAGACACCAGAAAAATCCATAGGCTGGAAGGAAAGAGATATGATCACAAAGTAGGTCAGCTCATGTTCTTCTTATTAGTGATCAAAGGACATGGAGGGGCATAATATTAGTGGTCAAGATCAAATCAGGGATATGTGAAGGGCTCATTCTGAAAAGGAAGGACAGAGGGGTGAAAGGGGGTGGCAGCAAACTATAAGGACTAACTACACTGGGGATCTGTGAAATATACTTTTTCACAGAGAGGGTAGTAGATGCATGGAATTGATTATAAGAATGAGCAGCAGAGAGGGAATCCACAGATATGGGGCAGGTGGAGAAAGGGTAAGGAGGCCGGTAAGGATGAAGGGGAGGAATGTTGAATGAACTTAAAAAGACTGACTAGACAAGTGTATTGTCATCTTCTGTTGTTAAGCAAATTTAGTATATATGTGCATGTATCTATGTAACACACACACACACACACACACGCACGCACACACGCACACACACACACACACACACACACACACACACACACACACACACACACACACACTGGTTTGATATAAATGAATATAAATATAGTAGTTACAGATAATGCTTACACTCATATATAAATATTTTGCAAATATTACACTTTATATTCCCATACCTCTCAATTGCCCAAACATTTGCAGAATGTCCTGATTTTTGTCTCATATTTTTGGAATATTTCTCATAAAACTTGTAGTTTTCAGGCAAATCACAGAAGATTGAAGTTGTTAAAGAGTGACAAACATTTGAGTTTCTTAACTTAATATCCTTCAGAAAAATGCATGCTAATACAAAACCTATTATTCTAACAACTTTCTAAATTTATAAGAGCAGTATTTAAAATCCGTCCCTATTTTTGGGTCTTTGTCCCCCCATTATTTCTGGGTTTGACAGAATTCTTGAGCTAAGAAGTTGAGAGCTATGTATATTCTTTATTTTTTTTTCAAATAACCATTTGAGAAGTAAAACTATGCTTGAGTTATTTATTTGTTATAATGTTAGCTTACCTCCAAAGCAGACAGAGATTGAGCCTTGACTATAACCCACAAGGCAGGCAGGTTAAAGAGAGAAATGAAGAGTGCAACCCACATAATTCTCTCAAGAGGGAAGCAGGTACATATCTTCACAGAGCACATTTGCAGGTAGGATTCTCCCAGCTGGAGACTAGGAGGGATAGCCTGTAGTGTCTTATGACATGGGAGAGGTTCCTTCCTGAGTTATGACATTGCAGAAACACAGCGACAGGCTTGATTGGTCAACCTACTGCAATGCTACCTGCAGGCAGATAACCTATACATGTGCAGGGGAAGAAGGGAAAAATTTCAAACCACCCCAATAGCTTCCTGAATGATGCCCCTGTTCAACAGATCCTCACTCCAATGAAGGGGAATGAATTGGCTGAGAGAAGGACGGGTGATTGTCCGGCAGTGGGGGCAAAGTGACAGAAAAAATATGATAATGTTATAGAGTAAACCATTACTTAGTAAGGATTCTTATCACCCTCAGGACATCATTCAGATTGGAATATGTGTAGTGTGGAGATGGTGATTGCATGAATGTGATAGGTGTATCAACATCAGGTGGGAGGTCATAGGATGTGTAGTGCATGCAGGTCAGTGCATGAATGTGATATGTGTTTAAACATCACATGGGAGATCAGAGGATGTATAGTGTGTCCAGATGCATGTGTGAATGTGATATGTGTTTGAACATCACATGGGAGGTCAGAGAATGTATAGTGTGTCCAGGTGCATGTGTGAATGTGTTATATGCATGAACATCAGCTGGGAGATTAGAGGATATATAGTGTGTCCAGGTGCATGTGTGAATGTAATATATGTATGAACAACAGGTAGGAGTTTGGAGGATGTATAGTGTGTCCAGGTGCATGTGTGAATGTAATATATGTATGAACAACAGATAGGAGTTTGGAGGATGTATAGTGTGTCCAGGTGCATGTGTGAATGTAATATACGTATGAACAACAGGTAGGAGTTTGGAGGATGTATAGTGTGTCCAGGTGCATGTGTGAATGTGATATATGTATGAACATCAGGTGGGAGGTTAGAGGATGTATAGTGTGTGCAGGTGAGTTTATGAATATGATATGTGTATAAACATCAGGTGGGAGGTCAGAGGATGTATAGCATGTCCAGGTGCATGTGTGAATTTAATATATGTACGAACAACAGGTAGGAGTTTGGAGGATGTATAGTGTGTCCAGGTGCATGTGTGAATGTAATATATGTATGAACAACAGGTAGGAGTTTGGAGGACTTATAGTGTGTCCAGGTGCATGTGTGAATGTGATATATGTATGAACATCAGGTGGGAGGTTAAAGGATGTATAGTGTGTGCAGGTGCATGTGTGAATGTAATATACGTATGAACAACAGGTAGGAGTTTGGAGGATGTATAGTGTGTCCAGGTGCATGTGTGAATGTAATATATGTATGAACAACAGGTAGGAGTTTGGAGGATGTATAGTGTGTCCAGGTGCATGTGTGAATGTGATATATGTATGAACATCAGGTGGGAGGTTAGAGGATGTATAGTGTGTGCAGGTGAGTTTATGAATATGATATGTGTATAAACATCAGGTGGGAGGTCAGAGGATGTATAGCATGTCCAGGTGCATGTGTGAATTTAATATATGTACGAACAACAGGTAGGAGTTTGGAGGATGTATAGTGTGTCCAGGTGCATGTGTGAATGTAATATATGTATGAACAACAGGTAGGAGTTTGGAGGACTTATAGTGTGTCCAGGTGCATGTGTGAATGTGATATATGTATGAACATCAGGTGGGAGGTTAAAGGATGTATAGTGTGTGCAGGTGCATGTGTGAATGTAATATACGTATGAACAACAGGTAGGAGTTTGGAGGATGTATAGTGTGTCCAGGTGCATGTGTGAATGTAATATATGTATGAACAACAGGTAGGAGTTTGGAGGATGTATAGTGTGTCCAGGTGCATGTGTGAATGTGATATATGTATGAACATCAGGTGGGAGGTTAGAGGATGTATAGTGTGTGCAGGTGAGTTTATGAATATGATATGTGTATAAACATCAGGTGGGAGGTCAGAGGATGTATAGTGTGTCCAGGTGCATGTGTGAATTTAATATATGTACGAACAACAGGTAGGAGTTTGGAGGATGTATAGTGTGTCCAGGTGCATGTGTGAATGTAATATATGTATGAACAACAGGTAGGAGTTTGGAGGACTTATAGTGTGTCCAGGTGCATGTGTGAATGTGATATATGTATGAACATCAGGTGGGAGGTTAAAGGATGTATAGTGTATGCAGGTGAGTTCATGAATATGATATGTGTTTGAACATCACATGGGAAGTCAGAGGATGTATAGTGTGTCCAGGTGCATGTGTGAATGTGATATATGTATGAACAACAGGTAGGAGTTTGGAGGATGTATAGTGTGTCCAGTTGCATGTGTGAATGTGTTATATGTATGAACATCAGGTGGGAGGTTAAAAGATGTATAGTGTGTGCAGGTGAGTTCATGAATGTGATATGTGTATGAACATCAGGTGGGAGGTCAGAGGATGTATAATGTGTTCAGATACATGTGTGAATTTGATATGAGTATGAACATCAGGTGGGAGGTCATAAGGTGCATAGTGCATGCAGATGCATGTGTAAACATATGTGTATGACAATCAGTGCTTTTCCGTACTTTCTGAGCAAAAGTAAACAGCATGAGCGTTTTCTGCTCTGTAGCATGACTTTACTCGCTGTTATGTTGTGCGTGTTTAACTTAGGGTTGTTAACTACACACATGGCACTGCTTTTCATCCTTCTGTTTCACATACAGATTCTTTTAACCTAGGCACATATTTCAGGACTGTATCCTTTTTATTTAGAGCTGTTTCACAAGCTGTTAACTGCACCACTAAAAAGTGTCTTTGACATATTAAATCTCCTCCTGCATTCCGGTGGTTCATTTTAAAGTTCATCTTCTGAGGCACTGGCTTTTACTGCTAAATATTCCCCCTCATCTTGTAACTAACATATTAACTCTTTGCATCCCTCATTATTTTAACTGAGAGTAAACAGCTAGGAATTTTTCATTCAGCTTCGGTTTTAATATTTTTACAAAAACTTTACGAACAGCATAAACAATTCAGGTCTCAGATTAAAATGCTAAATGTGTAGCAGGTATTCCTCAGACTATGCTTTCATATTTGAATGTTAAACATGACTGTTATGGCCTAGGAAAAAAGGTGTCTTGCAAACGGGCACTATTAACATTTACTAAGGACTGCTTTAGATATCCAGTTGCATTTAATTTTAATTTAATTTAAAGAATTATCCTAACCTTGCATATGATGAAAAAAAGAAGTAGCTGAGGAAGTGTGAAAATAGGTATTTATTTATTTATTTATTTTATTTATTTATATTTGTTGAACAGGAGTGTCCGACTGGACGTAGGTCCATTTTCAGCGGCGGCCCGGGGAGAAAAGCTCCACAGTTAAAATAAACAGACAATAGTTACATTGGATTACATAGCGATTAACAATTTACATAGCAATTACTTACAACATATTTACAGATGAAGAACATAGTACATCAGTAGACTAGTAGAGTCTTTATCTGTGAAGTACATAACAGACATTAACAAATGTTACAAGAAGAAGTTTCTGCTGTATAATAAATACTGGCTTATGAGCATCTGAGCTTGCTATAATCAAAGTAGTTAGTGGAGTGGAAAGAAAGGTAGTGGTTGGATCGGGAGGGTGATATTAGAGTGGGAGTTGCAAGGGCATAGCCAGCATGTTTTTAGGTGCGCTTTTAGTAAAGTTTTGAAGTAGGTGCATGATGGTACGGAGTTAATTGTGGGTGGGAGGGAGCTCCATAATTTGGCTATGGTGGAAAAGAATAGTGCTTCACCAGCAGAGTTATTGGCTTTAGTGATCTGCAAGTGATTTTTGTTGCTGGATCTTAGTGGTCTGGTGGTGCAATAGGGTTGGAGTAGATTCTGGTGGGATGGGACATTTAGTGGATGATTTACTAGTTTGTGGGCGAGTGAGAGTTGATACCATTGAAGGAGGTGAGGGAGTTCAAGCCAGCCCAGTTCAGCAAGTGAGAGACAGTGGTGACTATGGTAGAATGCCCCTGTGGCAAATTTGGCGGTTTTGTTGTAGTAGGTCTCTAGCTTGTTTAGATCGCATTGCCTTAGGTTGGTATATAATGGACAGGCATAAAGTAGGGTGGAGATAAGGTGGGAATTTGCTATTGAAATCTTTGCTGCTTTGGTGAGAAGTAGCTTATTTCTGTATAGTGCTCCTAGTTTTTTGTGGACTTTTTTTATGGTCAAGGATATGTGAATGTCAAATTTTAGTTTATTGTCTATTTCCACTCCTAGCAATTTGGTGTGCTCAGTTGGGTATATAGTGGTGTTGTCTTTTGCTGTGATGTTAAAGTGAGAGTTGTTTTGAATATGTTTGGTGGGTTGGAAGATGAGTAGTTTAGTTTTATTTGGGTTGAGTATTAATTGGGCATCGGATAACCAAGTTTCAACAGAGGAAAAGGCTTCCTGTGTGACTTTTTGCCGTTTGGGTAGAGACTGGGCTGAGCAGACGATGGTTGAGTCATCTGCGTATTGTATGAGTGTGCCATGTTTGGTGGCAGAGGCTAGATTATTGGTGAAAACAGAGAAGAGTAGGTATACATTCATATGTGCGAAGGCACATTGCCGAAAGGGCGTATCCTCGAACTGTTGAGCCGAATTCCATTACGCCGATGTCCCTAAATGTAAAAATGTTGACATTCGACATTCCCGATCACTCCACTGCCAAAACGAGTGCTACCATGGGTCAAAAGGGGGGTGAGGTTTTGTACTTCAGTGCTTCAGGTTTTGCAGTTTTCGAATGTCACAGTTCACAGCAGCAGTGTCGCAGATTTGGCCATCGAACATATGAATGTATACTGTGAAAATATAAAGACCAAAATCTAGAGATTTTTGAAAGGTATAAAAAAGAAATATGGATGTGGGAAAGAAAGAGAGATCTGTTATGGTGCAGTATTTATGCAAAGGAGAAAGCCAAACTAATCAGTACAAAAAAGTAACTCCAAAGATATTTGAAGAGAAATATAGGCAAAGGCACCCAAATATGGAAAATTTCACAATTCACAAAATAAGATCACAAATGGGGAACACAGAACAGATTAGTAAAGAGCAGAAGTTAAACAAATAGAAGCTGCAGTTCTGGAATAAGTGCAAAGTGAAGAATTTAATGTGGCAGGTTATGTTACAGCATGATGGAACAATGAGTCCCCAAACTAAGGAGAAACAGGAGGAGCGGGAGACAGCTGAAGAAGAAATATGTGTATGGGAAAGAAGAACAGATGTAATATGGTACAATATTGATGCAATCGAGAGACAGCAAAACAAATCAATACAAAAAAGCAGCAACCAATTATTTATTTATTTATTTATTTATTTATTTATATTTGTTGACCGGGAGTGTCCGACTGGATGTAGGTCCATTTTCAGCAGAGGCCCGGGGAGAAAAGCTCCACAGTTAAAATAAACAGACAGTAGTTACATTGGATTACATAGCAATTAACAATTTACATAGCAATTACTTACAACATATTTACAGATACAGAACATAGTACATCAGTAGACAACTAGAATCTTTAACTGTGAAGTACATAACAGACATTAACAAATGTAACAATGAGAAGTTCCTGCTGTATAATAAGTACTAGGCTTATGAGCATCTGAGCCTGCTATAATCAAGGTAGTTAGTGGAGTGGAAAGAAAGGTAGTGGTTGGATGGGGTGGATGGTATTAGAGTGGGAGTTGCAAGGGCATAGCCAGCATGTTTTTAGGTGCGCTTTTAATAAAGTTTTGAAGTGGGTGCATGATGGTATGGAGGTAATTGTGGGTGGGAGGGAGTTCCATAATTTGGCTATGGTGCAAGAGAATAGTGCTTCACCAGCAGAGTTATCGGCTTTAGTGATCTGCAAGTGATTTTTGTTGCTGGATCTTAGTGGTGTGGTGGTGCGATAGGGTTGGAGTAGATTCTGGATTTGAAGTGAAATACAGGCAAAGGCATCCAGATCTGGAAAATTTTACAATAGAAAAAATAAGAAAACAAAGGGGGTTCATAGGTGTTTGCTATGCTAACGAACACTAGGGCCTTTTTAAGGCTAACCATGCATCCCACATCTTTGACAAGTTCTGATACCCTTGATAAGTATAAGCAGGGATTTGAGAGATAAACCATTTACAGGTTACCTGTGTCGAAAAGTAGAAAAGAGAATTAGTAATGGAGAAGGTAATAGAAACTGAAGTTATGGTTTACCTGTGAAGGGAGGGCTTTAGGATTTAAAATTCAACTTTGGTGACATCGCAGCATGATAAAAGAATGAGTTCCCAAATTAAGGAGGAACTGGTGGAGCAGAAAACGTGATCCAGTTGCCATATGAAGATACTTCGGAGCCTTAAGTAGGAAACAAGTACAAAAGTTCAGCTGGAGTTATACAGTAAAGGAAGAAACAGGAAACTGTGGGAACTCTGATCTGGTCAATATTGTGGAAAGATAGCCCAGTGAGTTCTCATAGGAAAGAGCAATGGATGATACAGGATGAAGCTGAAGAGAATGTGGCACAGGAAAATGTTCTGGAACTTTCTGTAGAATGCCTGCAGGAAATGGAGAACAAAGAATGTGCTCTTAGTTTAGAAGAAAATGATCTAAGGGAGGAGTTGCTTGATATAATAGAGATGGATAGACACATTATCATAGGATCATAGAAGGTTACTAGACTAATGGACCCAGGGCTCTTAGAAGCTTAGCCAAGTTCAACCCATGTTCCCAGGGGTGTCTTGTTCAAGCAGAAACTAAAATCAGCACCTATTGCCCCTGTCCAAGAAGGACACAGGTGGAACCGCTGGGGTGAATTTCTGGTTACCCAACCGATCGTCTAAATTACACTTAAATAGGGCCAACAAGGGGGTTTGTTTAACATAAATAGGAAGCTTATTCCAAAGGTGGGTCAACCTATGTGAGACAAATCTGTATCTCCAGCAAGTTCTGTTGATGTCACATACCAGGTTAAGGTCCTTTGAGTGAGTGATGAAAGAAACAGATAACAGAAAGGCAATAAAATACAAAATGTTAGATGGCGATAAAGGAAATGAAACCAATAATCAAGACGATAAATGGCAATTCATGTGACATAACAGAAGTAAATAGGATATATTAATGTGCAGCTAAATTAATAACAGATAAAGTTTTACCACAAAAATGCAGGGCGATAAGGGAAAGAAAGGGAAGAAACCAAATACTGTCACGGAAGTATCGAATAGAGAAAACTGTAAAGCAACGAAGACAAGAAATGTCACTGTTAGAACAGTATAGTAGAGGGAACAGATCAACAAAAATACTTAGAAAGATAGATATGATAAAAGCAATGCACAGTATTAGAGCAGAACAGGCTCTAGCAAACGCTATTGTAAATAATAAACTAAACATACTGGCACAGACAGAACAAATTAGAAGCTATGTATATAAATATAAAGGAAAAGTGCAAAATAAGTAACTTGTTGACGATTCAAAAAGTTTTATAGAGAATTGGGAAACAAAGTAAAAGGAATACCACCAAAAAAGAAGAAATAGACCTATTTTGGAGAAATATCTACCAAGATCCTATGAAACATAATAAAGATGCTGAATAGATAGAAGAAGTAAAAGTAAAGCTAAGACATTCAAATGCATAGGATATGAAATGGGATAATGTAACGGCCAAGAAATTGAAATAAAATTAAGAAAAGCTCCTAAGTGGAAAAACCCAGGCCCAGACTCAGTGTCTAACCTCTGGCTAAATGTATTAACATCTTTACACAAAGATTTAGCCCTGAGTAAGAGCTACTTATACATGCATCCCAAACAGACACCAATGTGGTTAATAACAGGAAAAACTATGCTCCTTCTTAAGAACTGCAAGCTATCTTAAAAACTATAGACCAGTAACTTTCCTTCCAACAATGTATAAACTATACGCTGGAATTGATGGTGACAGAGTTTATAGTCATTTAGAAAAAAATAAATCATGGCAATAGAACAAAAGAGTAACAAAAGAAAGCTATATGGAACAAAGGATAATTTGTTGCTAAATAAAGTCATAGTGGAGAATTGTAGTAGTAGAAGCAACAGCTCTAATAAAAAAAGAATTTACAATTGTACTTAAATATACTACCAATACATGTAACCCCATATGAACTACAAAAGAATACAGTTCTGGGCACATTGCAGGTGCTAAGAAGAACACCCTTGGATAACATCAAAGACTGAAACAATACTAATTTTATGAACACTAGTCATACCATGACTTAAGAATGGGGCTCATTTCCATCATGGTATTAGAAACCCAAAACACTCGGAGAAATTAAACCCGGGTACAATTGTCTACTCTTCGGGCCAGTTAGTAAAGAATCTTTGGTTCTTCAGGTATGTATGATCATCCTGTCTCTCAGTTCTTGTTAGTCATTCCTTTGTACTTTTTATTCTTGTAAATTCCATTGCATTGCATTACTGCTATTTATGTTTTAAGCCTCATGCCTGACAGTGGTCTCACCAAAGATACTCCAGCGTCCCTGCAGGTGATGTCTTTCTACATAGTTAACAAATAGTCTTTAGCAGTCCTATATTTTAGCACTAGCACAAAGAAATTTCTTTGTCATCTTTTCCTTCTAACAACCCCATTCCTCACTCTCCTGACTTATTCAACCACTTATAAAAACTGCTATTTTCCCCTGCCTTATAAATCTACCCCTTCCTCATCATGTTTGGTCACGTTTTTCTAGCCACTGTCTCTTCATAAATAGTGTAATCAGACCTTTCTGAGTTAATTGTTTAAGATAATAGCATGCTGTAATAAACTTCTGTATGCAACTTTTATTTTTAAATGTGTTTTACTATAATATATAGTTATCTGATGAAATAAGTCTGTCTCACATATGTGTGAACATTCCATCACTTACATTACTTACTACTGCAGATGTTTTCTCCAAGATGTCTGTTGGACAGTTCCAGTAAACCAAAAAAAATAAACAATAATAATAATAATAAGCAAATAATAAGCATATTGACAACATACCCATTAGAGTTGACCCCAGGGACTTAGGGAAACAGATAGATAGCAATCTGGCCTTTGATCATCATGTGTCTACAGTGGTGAGGAAATCATTCTATGTTGCACAACTTATAAACAAAGATATGGCATCTAAGTCCAAGGAAGTCATTGTTCCACTGTATTCAGCAGTCATCAGACCTATCATTGAGTAGTGTGCCCCCTTTGGTATGTACCTAACCAGGCATATCCAACAAACTGGAATGTTCACAGAGGTTCCTCACTAAAAGAATGCAGGGTGTAAGTAATATGTCCTGTGCTGACCATCTCAAGACTATTTAGGGGAGATCTATGTGTGGCATACAGGGCGTTGTCAGATCCCACTCTGATGGACCTTCTGCATATCCACAAAACAAACAGTACCAGAATTACCCATTCTAAAGACTTAAACCTTGCCTGTGATATAAATAGGACCTGCTGGAGAGATAGGTATGTATCCCAGTGACTATCCCATCTATGGAACAGGCTCCCCATCCATGTGAAGGAGAGTTCCTCCCTAACCCAATTCAAGTGCAGCTTGGACAATTGGATGGGAAAATGGAAATTCATCCCTGGTTTGGCACCTATGTCTCTAATGCAAACAGGTAACCTGTAAATGGTTCATCTCCCAGGCCCATGCTTACACTTATCAAGGGTGTCACAACTTGTCAGAGATTCGGGATGCATGGCTAGGCTTAAAAAGGCCCTTCTGGTCATTAGCATAGTAAACACCTATGAACCAAATAAACATGACCTGGTTTGGTCCACATATCTGAGCATCACTACAATCCACATTTTTTCTTGCTATATACCATTTATGTGACCTATTGAACTTCTGGTAATTATCTTACATCCATCCTCAACCCCTTTTCCCATTTTGCACATGGGGTCGGGGTGTCACTTCAGCAGTGACAATCATCTTGAGTCAAGGTTTACACCACCAAGTGGCTAGCCCTGATGTGGTAATTTATTCATACAACTCACTCGCACACACACACTCACACCTATGAGCAATTCAGAGTGTCCAATCCACCTTCTGCATGTCTTTGGAATGTGGGAGGAAATCAGAGCACCCGGAGGAAACCCTCGTGACTGCAGGCAGGGCATGCAGACTCTGCACAGAAAGAACCCCAGCCAAGAACAGAACTGCAGAACCTCTTGCTGTGAGGTGACAACACTAACCGCTGCACTACTGCGGCCTCTCCACCACCGCAGCCATGGTAATTATCTTACATCTCATTTAAAATGTTTGTGTCTACTTTTCTCTCAGTTCTTGTTGCATATCCCTTTGTATCAATTTTGGTTTTAACAACATATATTACTTTTTTTTACTGTCAGTTTTAATATATCCTGTCCCTCAGCATTTACACCAATAATGCTCCTGTGCCCTCAAGTGTTGCACTTGTAAAGTCCAAACGGGTCATATAGAGATCCCCTCTATAGTAACTTGGGTGTTTCATGTTTAACTCTAGTTGGTGCCTTACACTTTAGAGTTCTGTGATGCACACATAGTTATTACTTAATCCAACCTGTTTCTTACCCCATCATCTTTTCACTCTGCTCCTATTACATTGCACCTAGGAGTTTATCAACAGGTAAGCTATACACACTTCTTTAACTCCTGCTACTGTATTCACTGAGTTTATATTACCTGCTGAAGCTATAAAACCTTTTAAATCATCTGGACATTTAGTCATACCTCTCAACTGCACAGATTTTCACAGAGAATTCTGTTTTTTTGGCAAATCATTGGTAATCATTGAGGGTTGAAGTCAAGAAATAATGACAGACATTTGAGCTTCAGACTTCATACCATTCAGAAAATTCATGCTAATGCAAAACTTGCTATTGTAAGAGCAATATTTAAAAAGTGTCCCTATTTTGATCTTTTGTCCCCCATTATTTATGGCTTTGTCCAGATTTCTTGCTCTAAGTTGTTCAAAGGTATGCATTTAGTCCACGTTAAAACATCTTTATTTTGATGAAAATGTTTTCAACATGTAGAGAATGTCATAATTTGTATCTGCCTTAGCAGAAATGAATAAAAGAAGAAACCAGAAACTCCAAATATTTAGACTGCATTTGATGTGAAATCCCAGAGCTGGGAGAAATACTATGAAACCCTGTAGTTGTTTTTTGTTACAAATGCTATTGTACGGCTTTGTCATTGTGAAAATAAAGCCTACAGTTTAATTAATATCTCCCAGTTCCCTAAAACTCAATGAAAAGATCTTCATGCATCTGGTAAGCTTACAACAAAATTATTTTAATGCTGAACCTACTGAAATACTAGATATTAATTTGAGTGTCATAGTAGAAAGCTTACTGAATCCAGTAATGAGTACTATTTTTTGTTTAGTTTTCCGTTTATGCTTTGTTGACTTGATTGTTGACCTGGGTTTGAATTATTTTACATTGGAGTTTCAGTGGAGAAAATGCCCAGAAAAATAAACCATGTGTTCACCAAGAATTATATACAGAAAAACTAAGGCATTTATTTAGAAATCTAATTGCACAGGTTATAGAAATTCAACTTATACAGTAAGAATTGCATAAGAAAAGGTATGCAAAATATAATGAAGCAATATTACAAAAGGCAATGATTGTGGTATGCAGATATGATGTTATAGACTATAATACATGGCACAGACAGCATGACTGTGGTAGAAAAACTTCGAGAAAATAACCTTACAAGATTTCATATGTAGTTGAAAAAAGACAAATTCGGCTGTCCACTCCTGTCTATAAAATGAATAATTTATTAACGTTTTTGTCTGCCAATGTTGCCAAACTTCTTCAGATACATTAGTAAAGGAAAATACCTCATTTAAATAGTAAATGCATAAAAACATCACTTCCTGTTTCTCAAATTTGAATTGTGAATACTTGAAATTACTTTGTTATAAAAATAACAACAACATGATAAGTTGGTTAAAATAAGTTAGAATAAGTATTCTTCACACTGTGTAAAAATATATAAAAATGTATATAGTTTACACTAATCATCTATCTAAAGATTTCAGGTTTAATAAACATTTAACATTACAATTATCATTAAGGCCAGGGAAATTGAAAGAATTAAGCCACAATTGCCAAAGTAATTCTTTTACCTCTAGAATTAAAGACCACGGACCACCCCTCCTGTCAAGAAAAACTTTTTCTAAAATGGAAAACGAAAAACAGTGTTGACTATTCTCAATGGTGTGTCTAGCTAGAGCGTTGTTAGAACTGTTTTTGCGAATGTTGTACATATGTTCATATATGCGCTGTTTCAGATGTCTCTCAGTTTTACCTACATAGAAACAGTCGCATTTATCACATAAGGCCAAATAAACCACCCCTTTAGTTTCACAGTTGTACCTGTCTAGAATGTGGAGGTATTGACCATTAATGTTTAAGTTCTTACCTACTTTTATGTATTTACAAAAATTGCACCTACCACATTTATACATGCCAGGGCTAGTTACTAATTTTTTGAACGGTCTTTCCAAAAGTGTTTTCAAATTGTGTCCTCTTTTAAAAGTGATAATGGGTCTATCAACCAATTTGTGATGTATGGTAAGGTCAGATTGGATTAAGACCCAATTTTTAATCAAAACTTTTTTTAAAATGCCTGCATTATTTGAAAAAGGAGTAATAAAGGTAATATTATGTCCACCCAACAAGCTAACATAACTAACACCAATAATATGACAGCATCAGTGGATCTCCCTAGGAGAAGTGAGAGATTGGCAGAAAAAGAAAGAAAAAATTCACATCAAGATTTTTTATTCCCCCCAGACAAGTCGGGGGGGAGAGGGGTGAAATTTCAACAGCGGAGGTGGAACGAGTGAATTCAAATGTTGATTCAATGTTAGATATTTCTCTTGAGGTACCAGTGGATACGTCCACTGAGACAAACTATACTGTCAGTAAAGAAAATAACTTTTCTGTTTATAATTTCACAGACATAGTATTAACTAAAGAATATTTTGATCTATTCACGAGAGGTATGCATTTTGTACCTACACGTTTTTTCAATTTGGAAACAGAATTAGTGAATCTCAAATTGTTTGTCAGGCATTTGAATTTATTACTTCATTTCAAGGGCCAACCTTGTCATGATAGTACACTTTCCAGAACGAGTACTTTTAACCCTCCCACCCATCCCTCTATTAAAGTGTTTGAGGAGCTGGTAGAGAGAGATATAAGACTAATCAATAATAGGAAATTTTCTACAGTTCCATCAAATTTAAGTCTGGATGAAACAAACTTAATAAGATTTCTTAGAGAAGAGAGGTGCAGGGTGATGAAGCCAGACAAGGGGGGTGGGTTGGTCTTAATGTATACCACGGATTATGATGCTCATAGTCACTGTATGTTACAGGACTCTGAACAATATGACTTGATTTCTAAAAATGAGTTGCACTTGGCCTATTCTAAAATTAATTATTTGTTAATGGACCATTTACTGCAGGGTGCCATTAATGAGAAATTGCATAATTATTTGTCTGTTCCCAAACCAAGACCTCCAGTTATCTTTGGCATTCCGAAGGTTCACAAAGTTCTCAATCCTTTGGAATTCAGGCCCATTGTTTCCAGTAAAGAAGGCATCACGGAGCCCCTAGGTAAATTTATTGACCATGTATTAAAGAAATTTGTTACATCTTTGAAGCATTTATGTAAGGATTCTTGGGATTTTCTTAGGGGTATAGGCCTGCACCTTTATCATCCTGATCTCTTCATGATTAGTATAGATATAGTACAGCTATTTCCTAGTATACCCCATTCTATAGGTTTAGAATGGTTTAATGAAGTTTTAGTTAATGAAGCTAACCTCAATGCAAATGTTACCAATTTATTGGTGGAATTTATGGAAATAGTTCTAGTGAATAACTTTATTTGCTTCAATGGTGAAGTGTACAGACAAAAGACGTGTGTGGCGATGGGTGCTTCGTGTGCCTCCCTATACGCAAATATAGTATTACACAAATGGGAACAAACTTTCATATTTACGACAGATTGGGCAAGGTATATAAAACATTATGTTAGATACCTGGACGATATCTGTCTTTTATGGTGTGGAACGAAACTGATTTTCAAGATTTTGTTCATTACATCAATTCTACCACTTCATTTTTGGCCTTTACACACACGGTTAGTAAAGACACTTTGAATTATTTGGATGTCACCCTTGTCAAAGATGTCATTAACAGCAAGTTTGCTTCTAAAGTATACAGGAAACCTACATATTCGAATTTATACTTGCATTTCGAGAGCAGTCACCCATTTTATCAAAAAAAAGGAATTGTCAAAGGGCAGTTTATACGTGCCTCCAGAATGTCCAGTACTCCGGACTACTTTTTGGAGGAGGTGGATTTTCTGAAGGAGAGATTTCTTGAAAGAGGCTACCCTGTCCAATTAGTGAACGCTTTATCCCAAGAGACAATTCAGCACAGGAATGAAAAATATCACCCTCTATTAGGGTTGACTGGCATGCAGGTGGGAAAGGTAGACATTGACTTTCGGAATGTCAATCACAGTAAATATATTCACACTTTTTCCAATAATTCAGGTCTAATAGAAGAAGCGGTATTAAGACATCGGCCGGTCCTCACGCTCCATGAGGAGTTAAGAGGGGTGGTCCCTGATCACCCCAAATTTGTTAGACGTAGGGATACAAACATGAAGGAATTATTTGAAAGAAAACAGATGGTGGGCACACCAGGTGATGGGCGTAGAAAGGGAACATACAAGTGTGGAATGTGCAAACAATGCACAGCGATTATCAATAGTCATTCTTTATATATTCCATCAAGAAAGTATTTGTTTCAGGCCAATAGGTATTCTAACTGTGGCACAAAATATGTGGTTTACTTAGGTTTTTGCACGAAATGCCACAGTTTTTACATAGGAAAAACAGAAAAAATGCTGAGACAAAGAATTTATGAGCATATTTACGATGTTTGTAAGAAGAAAGAATCTAATGCCTTTTACAAGCATTCAAGGATGTGCCCTGACATGGAGCTTAAATTTATTGTTTTAGAGCAGATAGAACCTGACAATAGGGGAGGAGATTGGGAAACCAAACTGGAATTCAAAGAGCTCTTATGGCAGTTAACACTAGATGCTGGTAAATGGCCCGGTCTCAATGACAACATAAATTTTAGCAGTGTTTTGAAATTAAGAAAGGCCAAATTATAAAAAAGAGGTCCATGATTTTGATATAACCATTAGCATTTTAATACGGTTTTAATGGCATTAACAATGTAATTAAATCATTAATAGGAAATTTATGGTTTTAGAACATGAATAAGTTTTTATTGTACATTGTTTTATATCAATTGTTTTATATTAAGTGTTTTATATCAAGTGTTTACTTATATAATTAGTTTTTTATGGGCAGTTTCAAGCTTTGTGGCATGTATGTGTAATAATATGGCATGATAGCTTTAAGAACTTATCTAGGAATTTTCAATTAAGTTTAATTAATTGATCACATGATTCATTATGTCTATATTTAAATAAGAACAACTGCCAGAAGTTTTTTATCTTGATAAAGCTCAGTATTAACTGAGAGAAAGCGCTTGACGGATTTATTTGTGTGGTTTAATAAACTATTTTGGATATATCTCTCGGTTCCCACTTCATTCTCGCTGTGGATTTTCACATTTTCATTTTTTGGTTATTGCTTTGCCTTTTCTTTTGGTATACCAGGCTACTTACTGGCCAGCCTGAAACAGGTCCTGCCAGGGCCCCTACAGAGGCATTTCAGTGCTGGCCACCATACAGATTTTGTACTGGATGAATAGAGGATGGCAAATGTCATTTCCCTACACAAAGGTGGGGATCAATGGACTCAGGAAATTATAGAACCATTTATTTGATCAATCTCACCTCCAAGGCTATGAAGAAGATCATTATAGAATTTATAAATAAAAACATAAGTAACCTACAAACTCTCAACTCAAGCCAATTCAGATATGTCAACAGTAGATCACGCCTACAGGCCTTCTTGACTTCTTCAAGAACTTTACTGAAGAGTATAAGGGCAAATCAGTATATACCTCATATCTACATTTCACAAAAAAGTTTGACACCATCCCACACTCGAATATCATAGACAAACTATCCCAGCTAAATGTTAATCTCTATGTAGCTCATTGTATAGCAAACTGGCTCAGAAATAAATGGAGGAAATTAGGGTAGGTGACTCTACCTCCTCCAAAAGACCTGTCACTAGTGGTGTTGCCCACTGTTCAGTTTTTGGACCAGTCCTCTTTGGCATTTATTTATCAGAGGTCAAAGCTATTGTTATGTGTATAGGACTGGCCAAGTTTGCAGATGACTGTAAAGGCGGTGTTATAATAAACTCCCTAGAGGACATCAAGCTCCTTCTAGAGAGCCTTTCCCAAACCAATAGCTAGTGACAAAACCATGGATGGAAATGCAGTGCCAAGAAATGTATACTAATTTCATTCTGCAAGCAAGAAGTGCCTTGTAACTATCATATTGATACAGCCTTGAAAATTGATCCTATAGTTAGGGTCCTGTGAACCTATGCAGACAACAAACTGTCCTTCAATCACCACATATCCACTGTTGTAAGAATATTATTTTTCATTGCACGGTTTCTTAGTAAGTGTATGACATCCAGGCCCAGGGATGTTCATAGGTTCCTAAATGCATCCTAAATATACCTCACAGGTTTAGGGACCTTAATATTATTCTAAAGGGTATATTTAGGCTAGAGCTTGGGTGGTCAAGTATTTATAGCCTGCCTCTATGCATTAGGGACATAGGTGCTAGACCAAGGTGAATTTCCAATTCCCCATTCATTACTCCAAATTACACTTGAATTGGGTTAGGCAAGAACTCTGCTTCACATAGATAGGAATAGGGCTGGATCCAGCACTAGGTGACCTAGGCAGCTACCTTGAGCCCAGCAGCCACAAAGTATTAAAAACAAATAGTCTGAATGTCACGACTGCTTTTATACATTAACAAAACGAAAGGTTCCCTCTGAATGTCACTGAATGTACTGCTGCTTGGCATGCAGCTCCAGTCTCTCTTTCATTAACTTGCATTTTAGCCAGATAGACTGCAGCTGTTGCACACACATTTGATATCTGTGAATTGTGACAGGAGATTTGGATTACTGCTTTTACTGAAACAAACTTGGTGGTACAATTGCAAATTGGGCAGCAGGGTGGGAAACAGAAATCAAGTGTAGTATTGCTAAAGCTGCATTTTGAAGTAGAATGGAGCATAGTATAATGATCTGTTTTTTTGGAAACAGATGGGCTTGTGTGTGTGTGTGTGTGTGTGTGTGTGTGTGTGTGTGTGTGTGTGTGTGTGTGTGTGTGTGTGTGTGTGTGTGTCTCTACTGAATGACTTATTAATTGAGCACTGAGGTGACTTGCTCAGAGTCACACCCTGTACCCCTTTGTTACTTCAGGAAAGAGCCTTAATCTTCCACACCAACTGCCAGACCTCCATTACCTTTTTTTTTTCTTTTGTAAATCACGGAGGATTACAGTCAGTCAATATTAGTCATTAACATGTCATAGTAATTGTGGTTCATAAAATGCATGTTGATGCAAAACCTGTTTTTTTTTCTGTTTACTTTTTAATTGATGTAGAATAGTATGTTCTTATCTCTCGCCAGTTTACAAAACATGTGGATTTTGCTTTGTATTTATGTCCTATCCTTGAGCAAGTTATTTAATCAGATAGTGCTTTGTGACAACTGGAAATGTGGGTTAGGCTCTTTAATGGTCCTCTGCACTACAAGCCTAGTAACTACCTATGAACAAGAGTATTTAATGGTGTAAAGAAAGGAAATTGATTGTAGCAAACAGAATCATGATCATATTAGCCATATTATTTGGATGTAATCCTTGGGTTCCTTGTTCTGTTGAATGTTGACAATGTGATTATTATTCAGCTGTAAATAAACTGAATAGCATGACATCTATGAGTTTAATGTCAATATTTTAAGTACCAATACAAATTTAATTTTATTTTTTTGCAAGCACACAGATTTGAAATGCACTGTGTTTGGGCTACAACCGTTTGTCCAGCACTTAGTGCAGATGAGTAAGTTTATGAGCAATCAGAGCTAGTTCCTGCAGTCCATGGTTTGATTCCCTCAGTTTTATTTGCTTTCTATGTAATTCTACTAACTTGCTTCAGCAAACACTAGACAAGCTGCTCCTGAAAAGAATACCTGTGCCAGTGGGCTGTCACAGGCTGCTAGCAAATGCATTGTTGATTTGTCTTTTGAATTATTGCACCCTTCAAATGCACACTAATTAGCACTTTATTATATGATATTTGTATATGAATTCTAGCACATCTCTAATAGTATAATGGGTTGCCAGATGCATTTTCAGTAAATGTGACTTTCAAAGGAAGAGAAACTTATTGTTTCTCATGATAAGTCTTTTTTCAATGTGAGAGTGCTTTATTTTGTTTAGAAAATGGTTTTCCAGTGTTCTTTCCTATAACATTTGAAATAATAGTTTTAAAAGAAATCCAAATCTCTGTGATAATTGTAAAAGTTAAGAAGAAAGTAAAATGTACACACAGGTTTAAACAGTATTTATGGTAACTGAAAAGAGACAGCCAAGTAATGGGATATTAGTGTGGCTAGTGAGGGCCTGATGCATTACCTTGCATAGGGCCCCCATTTGTCCATGATCAGGCTCTGTAGACTCTGGAAGCATATGCTGCAACAATGTAGCATTATTAGCTATTAAAATAGGTCATA
This sequence comes from Protopterus annectens, assembly GCF_019279795.1. Taxonomy (NCBI): domain Eukaryota; kingdom Metazoa; phylum Chordata; order Ceratodontiformes; family Protopteridae; genus Protopterus; species Protopterus annectens. The sequence continues at coordinate 362,852,533 of NC_056744.1, read as the reverse complement.
TCTGTACCGAGTAATGTCAGAGGGAATACATATTCTTTATGCCAGAAAAGAGATAATGATGTCAAAAATTAGATGTAGGTGTCCTGCAAGCATGTTACCCACCACCAAAAAAATATGTTGCATGCGGTAATATTTCTGATTTTTGCATGACTTGTGGTTTGTTGAACAAAAGCTGCTGCAGCATTTATATTGTCTTTATTATTTATTATTTTGCTTTATTAATTGCACTAAAGAATGGATTAATTCATTAACAGTCCTGGATGGTGTGACGTAGTCTAAATATGCTGCATTTGATAGTCTAAACATGTTGCAATTTAGTAATATATTTTGCTGTATATGTTTTATAGCCTTCAGCAACTGCAAAAGGGTTGGCATTTGTCAGGGCATACCGTTTGCATCACTTGGTGTGATCATCAGAACCATATAATCTTCAACATCTATTATGTTGTCATTGTTGCAAATTACTGTGATACAGTCTTCTCCACAAGATCAGACTGACAGTTAGTGCAGATGATTAAAGCTCCAGGTTGTTAATGAGCTTCTTCCTGTAGCAATTGTGAATGGTTTGAATCTCTTCACCTTCACCTTCACTTATTTATGTGTGACATTGAAAACTTCTGTGAATCATTTCAATTAAACATGATCAGCCAGAAGTACATTTTTACTCCCAAAAGTTTCTTGTCTGCAGTACTCCCAATTAAATTATCATGCTTTCCTTTGATTATATCATTCCCTCTTTTCAAAAGAATAATATTCATGTTGTTCTTTTCAAAAAAGCTTTCTTCAAAGATGGATGGGAGCAGTAGTCATGAAAAGGGCTTCTTTTGATATGAGTACTACAGTAAAACAGCTTGAGTTTAATAATGGTTGTTTCAATAGGTAGAACAAACCTTGTTGCAAGATTGAAGTGCCCACTCTATTACACATATAAAGAATCAGAGAAGTGAAGCTTAGTGATATTAATTAATGCTTTAGCTGTTGATATTTTGCCTACTTTTGTACAGCTTTTTTAATGTGTAACAATTTTATTACAAATTTCCAGCAGATCACATTTCAGTCTTAATTAGAAATTTTTTCTTATGCATTTACCAAGACCTCTGCAAATTAATAGGTTTTAGGATTGTTTCTCTTTGATGATGGTGAAAGAAATGTCATACACTGACCAAGTCACTTAACCAGACAATGCTTTGAAGTAACTGGGAATTTGGACTAGGGTCCTTAATGGTCTGTGGGATTGCATGCCTAGCAACTATGAACTCATTGTTTACCAGTTATTCCGTATTGCATAGCTGATCTATTTCAGGAAATATTATGGCAATATTAACATCATACCATTTTTTTAATGTAACATAGGCAATTTAATCTTCAAGGGCAGCAGGCACTGCATTTGTAGATGAATCACTGAAATGCAACGTTGTTTGCCAGCAGCAACCTCTGCATTTGTAATAGTTCTCTTTAATGTTCATTTATCCAGATGGCTCTTACTTCTGCAGAGATTGTGCATATTGGCTTAGCATATGCTATCAGGTGGTTAATATTTCCTATGCTCTCATAAAAAATCTCCTATTTAAAGTGCGCTACACATGGCTGGATTTTCTGATATGATGTTAGTGATCTTTATACAATTTCATTTAATTCATCCAATGTACTGATAAAATAGATGTAATTTATTTCTTCATAACAACAAGAGGTGTACACAGTCAACCAATTGGCTATAACTGTTGGTGGAGATGAGAGCTATCTGTGGATGAAAGTACATTATGGTCCTGTCATCTGATCATTTTTAAACAGTCTTTAATCTGGCTTTGCAAGACTAGTGTGCATGAGTGTGTGAATTAAGGTGGAGTATTTTGACTACTGTGTGTTTGTGTGAAACAAATTTTAAATATGTGACTTTGTAACATTATTACTGTTATTATTTTTGACAGACATTTGAGAAGGATGTAGTATCAGTGTTATATAATTATAAGTGATGGGTTTGGTGAATGTCTGTGGATAAAAATGACTTACCCTGCTGAGCCAATAAACTTAAAAAAAATCATTAGTATGTCTTTGCAGGACTACTGTACACTTGAGTAAAACAAATTGGACTACTTTACTGAGGCCACTTTCATAACAATCAGACGTGATGTGTACACAGTCAATAAAGAAGCAGTAATTGTTGAGTACGGATATTGGAGGATTATGACAACAGTTTGAGTCGCCTTTTATGGTTGAAATGTTCTGAAATGGGTACTTTGTCATTATTGCTTCATGCATTTACTTTTACTGCTTACTGGAAATAATGTTCAAAATTACAAATTTAGAAATAAACCGCTCCAATGTCAAGCAAAAACTTTATTAAAGCAAAGCTTTCGGGAAACAACCCTTTTGCAATGCAATGCCATTACACAGAATAATCACCATTTAAATAAGAGCAAACAAGTATCACATGACTGCAGCCAGCATATCACATGACACTGCATAAACATTTTTTTTAAAAAAATACATTAAATATTTTGTTGCTGTATTCTTAATAAAACAGGTTTAATACTTACAGTATTGTTAAGATCGGGTTAAAACTCTGCACATAATCTAATAATCCATTCATATTCTTTATTTTCTAGAAAATTGTTTAAATCACCCCCCCCTGGTTCCTTTCACTACTATGTCTGTTACCCTAAACTTAAAACAATGGTCCTCACCCTTGTTCATGATATGTCTACTTAGAGCATTCTTGTCATTTCTCCTTCTTATATCTGACTTATTGTCAATAATTTGCTCCCTCAGCCTTCTGGTGGTTTTCCCCACAGAAAATGAAAAACATTTTACACCACAAGTGGCACGGTACACCACATAGTTGGTATTATAACTTGCTGTGAGGGAAAAAAGTATATTGCCTGTTGGTCACAGGCTGTGTGAACACAGTATTATTAGCTGTTAAAATATCATTACAACAACTACAATTCATACATTAAAAGTGCCTTGCTTTGTAACTGTTTGTTGCTTGGCATACACTTTAAAATCTTTATAACATAGCCTTCTTTTTAAGTTTCAAGGGTGAGGACCATTGTTTTAAGTTTAGAGCAATAGACATAGTAGCGAAAGGAACCGGGGGGGGGGTGATTTAAACAATTCTCTTGAAAATAAAGAGTATGGAGATTATTAGATTATATGCAGAGTTTGAACCTGGTCTTAACAATACTTTAAGTATTAAACCTGTTTTAATAAGACTACAACAACAAAATATTTAATGTATTTTTTTTTTAAATGTATGCAGTGTCATGTGATATGCTGGCTGTGGTCATGTGATACTTGTTTGCTCTTATTTAAATGCTGATTATTCTGTGTAATGGTATTAGCATAGAGAAAGGGTTGTTACCCAAAAGCTTTGCTTTAATAAAGTTTTTGCTTGACGTTGGAGCGGTTTATTTCTGAGTCTATCATTATTTTCCAGTTACCACAGTATCAGCCTTATTACAAATTTAAAATGTATTCTAACAAATGTTGGTATTAAACAGGAAATACAATTTGAATTAATCAGGAAGGTGAATCAAATCATACATGCATTTATGTATGCTCCTTAAAAATGTGTGTGGGGAGACAAGGTTTGAAAACAGCCTGGGGTCCAAGGTATACTTAATCTACCACTGGTCTGATGCATTTTCAATGAATGAGAGTTTCAAGGGAACAGAAGGTTAGTGTTGCTCATTCTAAATTTGTTTTCAACGTGAGAAAGTTTTGTTTAGCAAATGGTTATCAGTCTTTGTGGCATAAATCTGAAATAGGTTTTTAATTAAATCCAAATATCTGTAATCATTATAGAAGTAAAGAAAAAACAGTATGCACACTGACAGGTTTGAACAGTGTTTATAACTGCGGGACAGAGCTAAGTAATGGACACTGGAATTTCTGCAGGAGGGGGGTTCTAGTCCATTACCATGCCTAGGCACCTCATTTGTACATGATCTGGTCCTGGATGCGAAGCCTATGCCAAGGAAGGTGTATTCTCTAAGACACATATCTGTCCCTCTAACATGTCCTATTTATGTCACTAGCAAGGTTTAAGTCTTCAGCTTAAGTATTTTGCATGCTATTTATTTTGCAGCTATGCAGAAGGCCCATCACAGTAGAATCCAAGGATGCCCTGTATGCCAGGCATAGCTCATCCCTCAGCTGTCTGTAGGAGACTTAGTACAGGGATAGCGCTTGAGGAGTTCCTCGTAGGATATGTTTATGCCCTATATCCTTTTTGTGAGGAATCTTTGTGGGCATTCCAGTGGTTGCATGTACCTGGATGGGCATATACCAAGGGAGCATTGTACTCAGTGATTGGATGATGAGGGCTGAATACAGTGAAACAATGACTTCCTTGGACATAGATTGCATACCCTTACTTAAACATTGTGTAGCATAAATGATTTTCTTACTACCATAGTCATACGATGGTTGAAGGCCAGGTTGCTGTCTACATGTGTTCCAGAATCATTGACCTTTGGATCTATTCTTAAGATGTGTGTCATCAATGAGGTAGTTTCAAGGGGTGACCAACTTCCCAAATTATACTGTTATGCATTTCTTGCCACTGAATTTCAGAACATGGTTCTTACACTAGTTATTTTCTGAATCTGCCCTTTCTAAAGGATATTTTTATCTCAAGGGGGGATTCTATGACTTCACCTAGTTTTCAATGGTCAGCAAATTTGGTTAGTCAGAGGCCCTTGATGCTGGCCTTAACTTCAGAGAAGTAGATGGTAAAAATGTGTAGACCCAGAACAGAGCCCTGAGGGACACCTCTAGTGACTGGCCTCTTTGTGGAGCTAAACTCTCTTATCCTAATTTCTAGGGTCCTGTCTGGGAGCCACCTGGCTATCCATCAGGTGACACAGGAGTTTATACCTAATTGTTTGAGTTGTCTGCAATGCCCGAGTGCAGTATTGTATCAAATGACTTGACCAGATCATTGTAGGCAGTAGACACCGTTTTAGCCTCATACATTGCCTTGATGACTTTCTCAAAGAAATCCACCAAGTTGAGCAGGCATAATCTGCCTTAGATAAAATCAAACTGTGTTAGACCTAGTGTCTGAAGGTTTCATATTTAATTGTTAATCATTTCCATGGCTTTGCATATGAGACCAGTCAGGCTTATGGGTCTGTAGTGTCCAGGGTCTGTAGATTGCCCACGCTTGGGCAGAGAGATGACCATTGCAGTTCTCCTTCACATGGGACTAAGCCTGTGTGGACACTCTGGTTAAATAGTGATTTTATTGATCCTGGTCATGCTTCATGCTTTTTAGGAGGCATCCTAGGATAATATCAGGGCCCACTGGTGCAGCATTCCTGACTATGGAGAGTGCAGCAATTACCTGCTTTGTAGTGATCAAGTAAAACCACACTTCACCACAATGACAACGTTAAAATTCCTTTTAAGAGGTTATCTTTTAAAAGCTGAGAGCTCAACAGCTCAAATTGCTGTTAATGAAGTGAAATAAAAAAAACTGTTATCTTTAAAAAGCTGGTATCTGTATAAGTAAATAGTTTTGCCTCACAACGATAAGTGCTTTCGGCTATGCCTTCTTCAGATTGTAAGGGTAACAGAGTTGCATTTCCATTAATAGCTTAGTACAAACCAATCACTTCTAGTCAACTCCTCATTCTAATTAATTATTCAGAAGGGTTTTTGGTGTACATCCCACTTTGTTTTGCCTACAGCCATTCATGAATCAGAATCAAGGCACACTTTTGTTCTGTCCTATCATAGGTCACCTTCCTTTCAAAATGGGCACAACAGAGTTTAGACCTGGTGGCTTGTCAGCTTTCAAATTCACGATCCATTTTGCCTCATTCAACTCTGTCCGATTAGTGATGTCCCCTTTTCTTATTCCATATTAAGTGCATTCTATGACTTTAAAATTAAAATAATGCATTGGAAACTCCATAACATAGTTCACTAGAGCATTCTTCTGGTCCCTGTTGCGAATATCTCTTAAGTATCTCTGAACCATATTTTTTAGAAGTTGATCCGTTTTACCTATGTAATATGCCGAGCATAGCTTACAGGTTGCCATATACACCACCACATGTTGAGTATTGCAGTTTGCATAGCATTTGAAGTGATATTCCAAGCCAGTTATAGGATTCTGTAATAGGTTACTAGAATCTATCACATTACAAGCTGTGCATTTCCCACATTTGTAAGTTCTTTTCCTATTCGAAACACATTCAGATAAAAAGCCATCTTTTTGACATAATAATCTTTTCAAATTCTTTTTATTTTTAAAAGTGAACTTGGGTTGTTCCCCCACTATATCGCATAGTTTATTATCCTGTGTCAATACTGGCCAATATTTATGAATAATATCACAGACTTCTGTGCAGTCATTACTGAATGTCAGCATAAATCTGACTTGTTCATTCATAGAATTGTGTTTAGCAATTTCCTTTTTATGAGTAACAGTAGAGCCGCTGCAGTAAGGTCGGCCTTTGTCTTTCCTTAGATTTTTCACTCGCTCAGCATTTAGGGTTGTTTCCTTCTTACTATATCCCCTCTCCGTCAGGTACCCCTGGAGATTTAAATTCTCATGCTTAAAGTCAGAGTCTCTAGTGCATAGTCTAGATATACGAGTCATCTCATTTTCCATAATAGTTTTAGTAATATGTGTGGGATGCATACTACTTTGAAATAGATAATGGTTTCTCCAGGTATTTTTTCTATGTATGGTGTTCTCTAACCCATTGTCCACATCTAGACTGACTTTCACATCCAGAAAGTCTATACTTTCTCTAGAACATTGCATTGTAAACTCAAGCAAATTCGTAGTCTGGTTTAGATACTTGACAAAAGATTCTAGTTCATCTGGTCCCCCTTCCCATAAAATGAAGATATCATCCACAAAGCGTCCATAATACTTTATATTCCTATGTTAAACACTTTCTTATTTTCCCATTCAGAAAGAACTAAATTTGAGTAACTATTGGTGCAGGGGGTGCCCATAGCTACCACCCATGACTGCCAATACATTTCCTTTCCATATCTAAAAACATTTGTTTCTAAAATTATCTCTAGTAGGGTGCAGATTAAGTCCATTTTTTGCTCCTGTATTTATTCTTGAGCTTAGTACTCTTACAGCTTCTATCCCATAATTGTTAGGGATAGAAGTAAATAAATTGCAGATGTCCAATATTATGTTTGACTGGTTCCTGGCTTCTTCCATTACTAAGTTCAATTTTGATAGAAAGTCACCTGTGTCTTGGAGTACTTTTGTAGTTTGGACTAGCAAGGTTTTAAGTTCTTTCTCTACGTAGCTTGATAGGGGCTCTGATAGCCACCCTCCTCCGGACACGATGGGATGTAATGGTGGATCTTTAACATCCTTGTGGATTTTCGGTAGTCCACTAATAGATGGTATCATCGGGTATGGTGTATCAAAGAATTCAAACAGTTCTTGTGATATGAGTCCTTCTAGTAACATATTATTCAAACTACTATTTATTTTCTGTATCATTCGGTCTAACTTCAGTTGATCAATCTGTTGATATGTCTGCTCATCCTTCAGCAATTTCTTCATTTTTTCTCTATACCATGCTGACTGTAATAACACAATAGCACCCCCTTTATCTGCAGGTTTTATTACCATGTCCTTCCTATTCTGAAGTTTGTGTAGTGCCTTTTTTTTCTTTTGCAGTTATATTATGGTATTGTTTAACTTGTTGATTCCCTTGTCTCAGTTTTTCCACTTCATTCTCACATAGTCGCACAAAAAGATGCACTGCTAGATGATTGGTGGGAACAAAAGTACTAGGTTTCTTTGGATGATCTTGTTTTGTTTGTCAATTACCAAAAATACTTCTTAAGGTTACATTACATGCAAAGTATTTGGCTTCCATAACAAATTCACTTAAGTCAAATAATAACGATGGTATAAACATTAAGCCTTTATCCAGGAGTTGTATTTGTTCTTTGGTTAGCTCTATATCCGTTAAATTTACCACTAATGTTGAATTACTTAGTGCAATATTTTATTTCTCTTCCTCTCTTGACTTATTGCTCTTGAGTTCCTTTAACAACTTTGTTTTAAAAAAATAGGTAAACTTTAGGATATTGGTAAATGTCCTGCGGTTTGCTTTGGTTTTGTACCAAAATTCAGAGGAGATGGAAAATCCTCTTTACTACTATTTCAAAGGTGTGTGTTTTGCTAATTTCTCCATGTGGGGTAACTGAAGCTGTAGCTGTTTCTTCCCCTGTATTATGCTTGTTCGCCTCTGGAATTAGAGTTGTATGATGACTCTTGTCTATTGGTGTTCTTCACTTGATTCCTGATTCTATTTGGTTGGACGTAGGTTTTGTCTCCTTTCCTTGGGCCATTCAAAAATATGGCCTTGCTTAAAGTTAGAAATATCTCTAGTTAGTTTCTGAATTTTCTGTTCTTTTAGTTTTTATCATATAGGTTTAAATTAAATTGCAGAGTTTCTAACTTCCTAATATTCCCTTCTGAGAGGTCCATTTGTTCAAGTTCTGTTTGTTTCATTTTAATTTGTCTTGTTATTTCCTCCTCTTCTGGCTTAAAATAGTCAATCAGTAACCTGATATATCTAAAACTAGTCTCCAGATTAATCGCCTACCATTGGGCAAGCAAATCCGGATAACTATTTCCGTAAGTTGGCATGCATTTCACTCTCATACCTTGCGGAATAACTCTGTTGTGCATACTAGCTTCTAAGTGGAAGCCCTGCCACTGCAGTCTTTTTAGACGATAGGCAGCCGTTTCCACTTCACTAAATATTCTATCAAAATTTCCTGTGTCCGCAAGTTCTCTATAATCATTCAGTTCTCTTGAATCAAAATTAAGTTTTAAGAGCGGATTAACATTATCTCCCATAGGTTCTGAGAGGCTATTATTACTTGCAAAGTTCAGGACAAAGCTGAAGCTGTGATAGTTGGGGGGTTATGTTCAATAGGTTTGCCAGAGAGGTGGTTGTGGAAAGACAGGGGTAAATTGGAGCTGAATTTGTCAGCCAGTAGATTTGTTATATCTTTTGGCTCTGTTCGGGTGACTCTATTTACAATCAGTTCTGTGCATTGTTGTGTACTGCCTTTGAGGTGGTGGACATAGCTAAAGGTGGCCTCATGGTTATCCTTGTCCTTGGTGGCTACTCTTACCTCAAATTTGGCTTTGATAGACTTAATTTGTCCTCCGAGTTGCTTGCTTAGATTGATGAGAGAAAGTATTTATCCTGGTTGGAGTTACACTTGCTTATCTTAGCCATGACTTTCTTCTTTTTATTGTACGGCCTATTAATATTGGGATGCACCAGGGTGGTTTGTTCTTTTGTGTTTGTTTTGCATTGAATCTTGTTAGGTACAGCTGGTTCTATGCATCTATCCATATGAAAGTACAGGGTCTCTGTGAACAATTCCTCATAAGCAGCAGTGTTCTCAGGGCTTGGAGGGGTTTGAAATTTTGCCATGTTATCACTTAATTGTAGGAAGTTTGTCATATAAAGGTTCATAAATGTTCCAGGTTTAGCGGGTGTCCTGAGTTTTTTGTTTTTATTTCAAAGGATACATTTTTATGGTCTGACCTCACCAGAGAGCACATTACACTGGGGGGGGGGGTGTTCTCCCATATAAGTGATGTCCAAATCCAGTATGTTCGTGCCCCCTAGTAGGTGTATGAACTCTCTGGTCCAAATGGATGTTTGTGTGATCAAAGTCAAGGAATCTCTGGGCCTGTATGTTTGGAGTCGTATATAATTTCCAGTTTATAGTGGGGTAGTTAAGTCACCTATAAGTATGGTATTGGGTTAAACAGTGAGTGACCCCAGCAAATGTAAGCATGTGTTATGTGTTACCTGGGTAATAGATAGGGACCTATAGCTTGCAAAGATATAGTATGGGTCTTTGCCTATGGTAATTTGGACTTGAAGAAGCTCAAGTGCGTCATCCTGTCTGACCAGCTTTGAGGTATGATTGCTTTTTACATAAATCAAGACACCTCCACCCTTAGACCCTGTGTGTACAGTAGCTGGTCTAAATGTGTAGAAGGCATTGCAGCCCTGCACTATCAGGGTACTTTGTGGCGTTAAACCAAATCTCATTAAGTGCACAAATGTCCGCATCCTTCAAGGTGAGGAGAGCTTAGAGGGAGTGTAGTTTCTTGTTTTGGCTCCTGGCATTGAGCAGTGGCTCCTTCAGATTATCTACAGTTGGTGTTGCTGGAGTGGAAGTTTAGTCATTTTTTCATTACCAAAAAAAGGCACAATGCGGGAGGATAATGGTTTATCCAATATTTAAATGCCTAGTGGGGAAAGGTGCAGACCATCCTTGGCATAGCTGTGTGCTCTGTGGACTAAATCCTCCCTTGCTGAAAAATACTGTACTCCTATGGAGTGACTCAAAAAAACTAAAACAATTATTAAAATCAGTCATATCCTGATCAGTTTGTGGCATAAATCTTGGAGAAGGTAGAATGCTGCTCAGTGCTAGGATCATACCAGCATGGGACACATAATCTGAGATCTTCACCATGTCTCTCTTCATACGGCCCGAGGAGGTACATATCAAGCCATTTACACCCACATGGACTATGACAGACTCATACTCGTATTTGCAATCCAGTGACCTGAGTACATGTCTGATTTGGTGGATCCTGGCCCCTAATAGACAGATGGCCATGACTTTCTCTATACTTAGCCTGGTGAATGGAGTATCTGTGTATCACACAATGGAGTCTCCTATGACCAAAATGTTGCATTTTGTGGTGGTATGTCTTATTGGCTTAGAAGATGAGACACCATGGGATGTGGCAGTATGTGTCTTGCTTGGTGTTTCTATTGTTGAGTGCTCTAGAGCTTGCTGAGGGCACATTTTTAGAGTGAAGTGTCTAGGAGGTTTTTGTGGTTTTGGGAGATTACATTTAAAAGCCTCAACATATATGGATTTATGTGTGTGGTCCTTAGTATGTGAGGTGGGTACAGTGTGTGTGTGTGTTACTGACAACCTGTTTATGTATTTTTATGCGTTTATTGTAGGTGCTTTTATATGAAAGCCTTGCCTCCTGTGGCATTGTATAACTACATCTCTCACATACTATATCAGTTTGTTGGAGAATTAGCTGATTGTCAGAATACATGAAACAATTGCTGCATTGCCACAGGACACCCATATCCACCAGGCTAGCTACAGAGATAGGAGGGCAGTGCATGTTCATGGATACTTGTCCTTATTATGTGTTCTCTGAGGGGAAGATGTTGGAGACATTTAAAGCTGGTTAGCTTGGTTACTCCAGGAGTGTAGATTTCTATCACGACTGCCTAAGACCAAGCTTGAGGGTTAGGTGCTTCTCAGAGTGCAAACTAGCTGTTATCTGCACATCTAATTACTATAAACTTTAAAATGCAGAATTTAAGGGTGGAACTCTTTAAAATGCACAAATATTGCAGCAACTGTAGTATAAATCTAGAGAAAGTGCAAATCAGATTTTAAAAGCACTTTTCTAACGGTGGAGGCAGATGGATTCAGCAGAAAATTCAACAGGTTGTGTGTATATATTATTCAACCAGCAGCCAAATCATATATAACAGTACAGATGATTTTTAAATTAATTTGTACCACTGAATTAAGAAACAATGTAAAACAAAATAAATAATAACACAAAGAAGAAAACAGTGCACAATGACAATTAAGCCAAACTCTGTACCAGATGCCTCTAGCTGTCAACGTGTAGCATGCGATTAAAAGGTTACAAATTCCTGGTACTAAGCACATCATATTAGTAAATCAGATTTATGCAAATACTTTAGTAAACTATTCAGTAGTTTTCAGAATAAAGGAGATTCCATAAACAGTGTCTACTGTAGCAGCTAAAAATATATCATGCCTTAAATTTTCACAAAATGAACACTAAAGAAGGGGAAAACAATTTAATTTCACAATAATGAGGGTTCCCAAACCCATACAATTTAAGGGTGTCAAAAAAAATCCTTTACTAATAAACCACCTCTCCTGACAAATCAAACTCCAATACCAAATACGGTGTGTGAACATGACAACAAGCTCATCTGGTGCACATATGGGATGCCTGATACAGCATTATAAAAATATTTCATACCATTTGTGTAGCCAAGCCTTAAGGGCTGTTTTTGTGGCTTCTGTATGCTTTCCTAAGTGAATTCAAAGATGCTGACATTTAGATCAGTAAATAGAAAAAAACATTTTGAAATTAAATGATTCATTCATTTTCTAATACAGGGGATTTACATTGTTACTTGTTAATGACGTAGGATATGACAGTGTAAGAGAACAATAGAACAATGCAAAGAAAAAGCAGTTCCATCCATGAGAACAGATGGTGCAGAGACAAATCTATAAAAAACAGTGTCCATAGCAAACATCTGGCAAATATATTTAGATTCATTACCAGTTCTAAGTTCCTTTTAGGAAGAGCATGTGAGACATAAAGTCTGTTAAGGAGATTAGATTTTGGGATTGCCACAAGACACTTAAGGCACCAAAACTAGCCATCCATTACTACTTATTTATATTTGCTGACCAGGTAAAATAACTGGTCCATGAACTCTTATCAGCCTTGACCCAGGCCAAGATGCCACAGTAACTAATAAACAATGGAAAGGTTGTTGAAGAACAACACGGTTGCAGGTGAAAGAAAAGGTATGTGCAATGGCATGCAACTTAAAGATAAGTCTTGACAGGGCAGTATTTACAGGTTCAGAATAATACACATATGTATAGTTCCTCAGAGTAGTTGAGCCAACAATTATACTTTCTGACAGAAGTTAATCCATCCGCATAGGCTAAAATTAAAATCATGAAGTACTGAGTGGTTACCAACTGTCTGAAAAAACAGTTACAAGAACACTTACTAGTGAGGAGTTTTAACAATGCCCTTATTACAAATCTGCTAATCCACATTCTAAACTGCCCGTCCTTGTAAGCTATGAACCTATGATTGCTGTGTGTCCACCTGCATTTTCACCAGGGGTTTCAGTCTCTTACATCCCAAAGACATGCATGTAGATGGTCTGCTGATACTCCAAACTAACAACTAACAGAAGGTGTGTGCGTGTGCATGAACACGCGCGTGTGTGTGTGTGTGTGTGTGTGTGTGTGTGTGTGTGTGTGTGTGTGTGTGTGTGTGTGCGCGCGCACATAAAATATATGGATCCATTGTCAACTTACTGAAGGTCATAACACTAAATGTGCAATGTTGAAATCAAAATCCCTACTCCCATACATGTGTTGAGAACTGGATTTCAACCCTCACCTCGGACCCATGTAAGTGCTCATTTACTGGGTTCTCTGACAGTGAAGTGATATTGTTTTCTGACTGGTTTGTACATGTATGCTTTTATTAGATAGTTTGACTTCAACATTGTAAAGTTTCAAAATTTTGGGATTTTATATTCTTTAGTATGACAACTTTCAGTATACCACTATTTAATAAGCTGTCACATACCCTTATATCTATAAATGTATATATATATATATATATATATATCTATATATATATATATATATATATATATATATATGTGTGTGTGTGTGTGTGGGTCTAGGACATTTCACTGAATACATATTTCACTGAAAGTCAAATTAGTGTGCACTTTTCACTGAAAGCTTAATTCGCTGAAAACTCAATTCACTGAAACATATTTCACTGAAAATTATATATGGCCTTTTCCCCACTATAGTGCGACCCTGGAGTTAGTATATATAGTAAGGGGGGGTGTGGGAACCACCCCCCACATCGGGGGTGTGGGTGATGTAGCCCCCCCACATATTTTAAATATTTTTAACTATATACATGGATACTTGCAATTCCAATATATTACTCTTTTCCGAACATAATATATACTTAAAATATGTGAGGGGCGGTGCCCCCCACACCCCCCTTACTATATATACTAACTCCAGGGTTGCACTACAATGAGGAAAAGGCCATATATAACTTTCAGTGAAATGTGTTTCACTGAATTGAGTTTTCAGTGAATTGTGCTTTCAGTGATTTGTGTTCAGTCATTTGAGTTTCAGTGAAATGTGCATTCAGTGAAATGTCCTAGACCCATATATATATATATATATATATATATATATATATATATATATATATAGGTTCATAGGTTCATAGGTTGGTACTAGGCTAACCTATGAACTAGGCTATCAGCCCTAGGGCCTATACAAGCCTAGCCATAACAATTCCCTGGCTATTTCTTCCCACATTATTTACTTTCCTGTATATGTACAGGGATGATATTGGTATATAATTGCTATAATAGACTGTTGTCATAAATTTTAATGTAATATGTGTGTTAAAAGATGACTTTGCATTCTTATTAAAAAATAAGTAAGTAGAATTCATACTGGTATTGCTTGTTTAAACCTCAATTCAATAAATAAGAAAACATGAGTGCTTTTGCCCTTGTCAGAACATTATTTTTTATATATATATATATATATATATATATATATATATATATATATATATACATATATATATTTATACATATATATGGATCTAGGACTGGTGAAAAAAAAGCTCAACAGTCCGAATCTAACATCACTGAGCACACTTTAACGAAAGCGCTTTTACCGAAAAAGCACTTTCATTAAAGTGCAGAAAAGAAAAAAAAAAAAGCGTTTATGCAGGGGGGCTATGTCCTCCTGCACCCCCCATACCGCCCCTACTTTAATATTCTCACTCCGAGATCACACTACAGTGGGGAAAAGGAAAAAAATTCCCTTACCCGCACTGTAGTATGATTTCCACAACAGTCATTCCCCCACGACTCCCTCTGGCTGCAGGCATACATACGCGAAAGTGCTTTTTCGGTTAAAAGCACTTTCGTGTAAGTATGCCCGGCCATTAAGCCTTCGATAAAAAGTACCATCGAGCATTAGTCCTAGACCCATATATATACAAAACAAAAATTGTAATCAACCACAAACTATCATAGCAATGCCACTATTGATGGCAGCACATACCAAGAACTAAAACTAAAACAGCAACAAAATAGTTTTATAAAATACAGTTTATATAATATTGCATGTAAGTGAAATTTAGAAAATACTAAGTGTGTATGACTGTACCCTTCTCAGACAGTTTCTAAACTCAGAAAAAAGACTCTATTCATTCTTAACTAGATGTAATTAACTCTTGAAAACACTGATGACAGCTCCTACCAGACATAATACATACTAACCCTAACCCTGTCCCTAATGTTAACCTTGCACCTTACCTTAGGTAAAACCCTTAAGTAACACTACCACTACATTAGACAGCTTGGACACTTGCCATGCACACATACACCATTACCCAAAATCTATCCCCTTGCCTAACCCTAACATACCACACATACACTAAATCTACTCCCTTACCTTACCTTAACCCTAACCTGCAAAGACTTGCACAAATACTAAACCTATCCCCTTAGCTAACCCTTTCTCTAATCTTAAAACACACACACACACACACACACACACACACACAACCCTAAATCTAACATTTTAAATACCCCCTACTCTAACCCTAACCCCCCTACACACACACACACACACACTCTCCTACCCCAACTGCACTGCAACTTACCTTTGTTGGCAAACCAGGAAGACAAGCAACCTGGCATTTGCTTCATCTGTATGTCTCCCAACGATCATACACTATATTTTGCCAACCAAGGAAGCAGTCAATAAAATGCATTACGACTATTTATCAGTTGACTTAAGTCACACTTAGATTAAGTCACATAACTGAGACAAAAAAAGATCAGTCAGAAAAGGTCAACGTCAAAATGTGTAACCTTAGAGCATACAAACACTAAATCAGCATACTTGCCAGAATGAAGGCCCCCTTTAGAAACCCCATCACATCCACTGCAACTTAACTATATCAACAATGCAGGGGAAAGGCCTTTCCAAGATGGCTGCACACTGATCAATAGCTTAATTTCATCTCTCCCTGTGTGAAAAAAAGTAATAGGCCAGTAATTATGCCAGTTTTAGTAAAATTCAGTTATTGGCTAGTAAGTACACAGACTAGATACCAGCAAAAAAGAAATTTAGAGTGAAAGAAAATCAGCTTGAAAAGTTGAAGAGAAAACACTGACTGGGAAGAATCCTTCAGCTTCTCAGGAAAAACATTCTAAAAGCTCCAGCTTTGGTGCAAGACATGGCTTCCAGCAATCTAAAGGAAAAACAAATCAAATGTGCTCAGAGCTGATTAGAATAAGCAAAACAATGAAGACATGGCTTCCATCAATCTAGAGGAAAAACAAATCAAATGTGCTCAGAGCTGATTAGAATAAGCAAAACAATGAAGACATATATCAGTTCAAATAACAAAAGGCTGGAAAAATAGAAGAAGCTTTAAACATATTTTCAGATGAACTGATAAAACTGCAAAAATCTGAGGTTAAAATGAAGAAAAGGGTAACTTAGTATGAGACTGCTCAAGAACAGCTGTTTTAAAAATGGTAGAGTTAGAGGACAGAGCACGCAGGGAAAACCTGAGATTTTCTGCCAAAACAGATAAATTGGAAGGAGCAGACTGTATTAACCTTATGAAAGCACAAATAAGTAACTGGACTGGTATTCCACAGCAACATTTGTTAAATGAAAGGGCACATCAAGTGCATGCTCCAACTTGGCCTTGAGAAAGCAGCCAAGACCTGCATTAGTAAAAATGCAATACTACTAACATAAAGAGTTGATCTTGATAAAACTGTGGAAGAAGGACAAAACATTAAAAATTAGAGACATTGGAGTGTTTATGGGAAATGATTATTCACTGTACACCAGGCAGAAGAGAAGTAAATTTATCCCAACAATAAGGGAATGTCAAAAGGCAGGTGTGAGATTCAAGCTACTGTACCTAGATGTCTTCAGAATATTTTTTTCCTGGAGGATCAAAATCGTT
Source organism: Protopterus annectens (assembly GCF_019279795.1). NCBI lineage: Eukaryota > Metazoa > Chordata > Ceratodontiformes > Protopteridae > Protopterus > Protopterus annectens. The sequence continues at coordinate 362,835,621 of NC_056744.1, read as the reverse complement.
TTTGATACAGAACAGGCAGAGGAAGAAATACAAAAGTTTGTCCAACAAAAAGTGAACCATCAAACAGAAGGGAACTCAGCTACTCATTCTTCTGATAATAAAGGTCATAGAGAGAGTTTCCCAGTAAAACTTTTACCAATGTTCCAAAGGAAAATGCTTGAGAGATAGAAAAAGGCATAGAAGTTGACTAGAAGAATTGGGAGTACTTTAGACTTGAACCAGAGTCTGGGGTTTGCAGATGGAGATGAGCAGTAAAAAGACCAGCAACACTAAAATTAGTGAATAAATGTGAGACTATAAAGCATCAATCACATTTGTGAAATATGGCTTTACAAGAAAAAGTAGATGAGAAAGACTAGGCTTTTGTTGACTTTCTTAAAATTATGGAGGCACTGAAAGGCATTTACACCATTTCATGTCATGCTTCAAAATTTTTTCTTAGTTGGAACTACCTCATGTTATGAACTATAACTAATTAATAATGGCTCACAAAACAATGCACAATCCTGACAATGTACCTTCCCTAAAAAATCTACAACCCTATTTTAATAGTCATAATCTTTGATCATCTAACAAAGACTTACTCCAAGTAACCAAAGTATCTAATACAGCAGGCAACTCTCTTTAACTTTGTTGCCAAAAACTGGAATACCCTTCCACATAGTATTAGATCCATAAGCAATCTTAATCATTTCAAAATATCTCTCAAAACACACATTTGAATCTTGGCTTTGCACATGTAACACTCCAGGTTAATTATTAACTTAGCACTACTTCTACAAGTTGGCTGTGCATACTCTGTTAACATATCCTTTCTAACAACACTACTTCTCTATAAGTAATTACATTCCTATTTGCAAATCTCACCATGGAAGTATTAATAACTATGCACTACTTTGCCTAAGTGATTCTCCCTACTTAATTTCCTATCTAATGTTACATTCCTCCACATATATAAATTCAACCATAGAGTTGTCTATATTCAAGTGTTTAAAGTCTTGTTCTATTTGATACTATGTATATATTTTGTTTTTAAAATGTTATCCTGTAAATGTGTTCACACTCATTTTTTGTCTATAATTCTATTACTTGATGTGATGAGTTTGTATGTAAGCTTAAGCTGGAGCTTTTCTCCCTGGGCCTCCGCTGAAAATGGGCACTGTCCTAGTCGGGCCATCCTGGTAAACAAATGTAAGTTGGTATAACTGGTTTTGCATCCTGTGTGTTATCTGACCATCACAAGGATTACTTGCATTAAATTAGACCCTATTAGTAAAAAAGTCTGCATATCATTGTTGGAGCCTTCCTGTGTCCTGAAAGAGTGCTCTTCAAACTATCTGGAGATATACAGAGCTGAGTATATTTTTCTGGCACTTCAGAGTTGTGTACCGGTAATTGTTGTTTGATTAATTTTATATCACCGCTGGCTGACTTCAGAGTTGTGCACTGTTATTTTTGCTTCACTGTATAGTTTTTCAGATCTCTGCTGAAGGTGTTTTTCCCCCTTCCCCTATTTCTCTGTGTCTTAAGTTGGTATAACTGGTTTTGCATCCTGTGTGTTATCTGACCATCTCAAGGATTACTTGCATTAAATTAGACCTTCTTAGTAAAAAAGTCTGCATATCATTGTTGGAGCCTTCCTGTGTCCTGAAAGAGTGCTCTTCAAACTATCTGCAGATATACAGAGCTGAGTATATTTTTCTGGAACTTCAGAGTTGTGTACTGGTAATTGTTGTTTGACTAATTTTATATCATTGCTGGCTGACTTCAAAGTTGTGCACTGTTATTTTTGCTTCACTGTATAGTTTTTCAGATCTCTGCTGAAGGTGTTGGTTTTCCCATACCCACCCTCCCTATTCCTGTGTTGTTGTTTAAATTTGGAGGTTTTTGCAGTTGCCCGCCCCCACTGTAGATTTGATCTGGGACACTCCCCCCAGTCCCATCTCTTTACCTCATTCTACCTAATAGACTCCTTCTGCATTGTTTTTAGTCATTTTTAATTTAATTGCATTTTTTAAACAGTTTGGTCTAACATTGCTACATACTCAAGTGTGCTAGCTTGCACTGTATTTGAATTGTTTTGACTGCTGTCTTAGCTACTTTTGCTGTATGTATATATATATATATATATATATATATATATATATATATATATATATATATATATATATAAATACCTTTCCTGTAACTAGTGTAGTCCAGATTCAGATTTACTGTATCCGGGACTGTATGTAAGCTTCTGAGCCCACCCAAGCTTTCTGTGTTGGAGGGAAGCCTTCTAGCTTATCAGTGGGAGTGGTAAGCACTAGGTAACCTATCCACCACATAAGGAGTGATTCTGGCCCAGAAATTGTAGTTATTGGCCGTTTGGGCAGTTTTTCCATCTCTCTCAACTTTCTGATTTAAAAGCCCACATTTGCACTTGTTTCCCCCCTTTCCTGTAACTAGTTTAGTCCAGATACAGATTCTTACTTTTAGCACTTGAATTTGCTTATTCGTGATCAGCACTTGTTCAGAACATGTAAGCACTAAATAACCTACTAATTACTACAGCACTCAATCTTCCTCATTACCTAGAGGAAAACAGTTTTGGTACTTACTTTCCTCACTTGCTTAGAGAAAAACAGCTCTTATACTCACTTTCCTCACTTATCTAGAGGAAAATAGTTTTTTTATTCAGGCATGTCCAAGGGTCAGCTCCCAGTGTTCTCTCCTGTCTATCTGATGAATATGGGCATCTTGGGGCAATGTAGAAATTGCCTCATGTACACAGACAACCCTCTCCTCCTACCACCAAACACTACAACCTGTGAGAGATGCAGGCTTAGTGTGCACTCAACCACAGCCAATAAGGCAAAACAACGTACCCAACACACTAGTCATAGGCGACTCTATAGTCAGGTACACTGATGTCCCACTCACCAGGCTAAACAAGGAGAAGGTTACTGTCAGCTGCCTGTCGGGTGCCAGGATCCACCACATAACCCACACACTCAGGTCACTCTACAACAAGTACAAATATGACTCTGTCATTGTCCATGTTGGTGTGAACGACCTGAGACGTACCTCCCTGGACTACATGAAAAGAGACATGGAAGAGCTCTCCGATCTTGTAGCCCAGGCAGGTATGACCGTAGCCCTGAGTAGCATTCTGCCATCAGCCAGAATGATGCCGCAGTACAAGGACAAAATGATTGACTTCAACAATTGGCTAAGCTTCTGGTGCCATTGTAAAGGGATCCAGTATCTGTCTGCCTGGGATGACATGGTCGACAGACCACGATGCTTTGCCAGAGATGGCCTGCACCTGTCACCCCTGGGATTCTGGATACTGGCTAAGGTACTTCCTGCCCCTATAGTGCGTTTTTTAGGCAAGGTTCAAATGACAAATTCACCACCATAACAGGAACAGGCAAGCAAAAACTGAGGGTGATGCTACTCAATGCCAGAAGTCTAAATCTCAAAATGCACTCACTCGAGGCACTCCTTAAAATGGAGAACATCGATACCTGTGCAGTGACTGAGACCTGGTTCAAGGCTCCAGAGAGCACCCCTGCACTACCAGGCTATAACCCATACCACACTTTTCGGCCATGTAACCTGGACCGGAACACCAAAGGTGGAGGTGTATCCATATTCATTAAGGATATCCACACCTCCAGGCTAGTTGCTCAGCATAATGCAGCCGAGGTTATCCAAGTGCAACTAACTCTGGGAAAAATTGCAATCCAAATTGTAGCTTGCTACAGATACCCCACCATGCCCCAGGATTCCCACTCCTCTTTTCTTGATATACTGGAAAATATTAGGGTTCAACCAAACACCCTAATAATGGGCGATTTCAACTACCCCACCATTAACTGGGAAAACTACTCATGTACCAACTCCAACGCTTTCTGGAATTCATAAACTCCAATGCCCTGGATCAACTTATCCACACCCGCACCAGGGGCAACAATATCCTAGATCTAGTCATTAACAATATGAGTGACCGGTGTTCCACACCTGAAGTCAATGCCTCATTGGCCCGATCGGACCATAAGCTAATTACCCTAGACATCCACATCCTGCCTCCACCCCCCATTAAGGAAACCATAATAAATAATTTCTCCAAAGCCAACTTCATGCTTCTTAAGACAGAAGTGGTGAACTTCATGACACCCATGCAGATGGACAATACAGTTACGACTACTGAATCCTACACAATTGCACTTTATAAGCGCTTACATGAGTGCATGGATCGTGCTATCCCAAACAGAACCAAGATGCTATCCTCCAAAAAAAGGAAGCCAAAAGAAACTCTTGCAAAAGACAGTAAAATCCCACAAGTGGAGGAGCTCCCTGGTCAGCCTCAGTAAGAAGCTGCGATCCCTGATAAAATCCTCCAAAGCTAGTTATGAAAACAAATCCGCCACTGATTCTAAAGACAACCACAAAGCATTCTATAGCTATGTCAAGAATCTGAATGGCAACACTCAGATCTGCTCTGAGATACAGCACAATGGTGCTAAATATACAGACCCAACTGATATTGCCAACATCCTGGCAGATAGGTTCAGTGCTAACTTTACCCCCCCTCTCACCCCCTAAAGAGCCCATCTCTATACCAGAAGAATGCAAAGTTCCTGTAATCACAGCTGCACAGGTAAAAACAACACCCTCCAAAGCCAAGAACACAGCATCCATGGGACCAGACAACATCCCAGGCTGCGTTCTACACAAACTACAGAACAAACTGGCACCCCACCTAAGTACCATGTTCATTCATAGCCTCACCTCAGGCTTTGTGCCTGCTGAATGGTGCACAGCAACAGTTATCCCACTCCACAAGGGGGGAGCCACCACGGACCCCGGGAACTACTGCCCCATTAGCCTGATGAGCCTGGTCTGCAAGGCCATGGAACGTATCATCATGGAACTTATAAACAAAAACATTGGTAATCTCCAAACTCTGGATCCACCCAGTTTGGTTTGTAAAAGGCAGATCATGTCTCCTAAACCTGATAGACTTCTTTGAAGCAGTCACCAAAGCCGTAGACAAGGGTAAGGTGGTTCACACAGCCTATCTAGATCTTGCCAAGGCTTTTGACACCATCCCCCATTCTGGAATTATAGATAAACTCACTAAACTAGGTATAAATCCCTATGTCATAAGATGGGTTGCCAACTGGCTCACTGACAGAACCCACACTGTGAAAGTAGCAGACTCCAAATCCGACTTCAGACCAGTGACAAGTGGAGTACCACAGGGTTCAGTCCTGGGTCCTCTCCTGTTTGGTATCTACTTCTCTGAAGTACAGGCTAACACAGAAGGTCTTTGGCTAATGAAGTTCACAGATGACTGCAAACTAGGAGCCATAATCGAAACTCCTAACGATGTGGACATCCTACAAAAGGGCCTCACTAAGACAGATGCCTGGTGTCAAAGCCATGGCCTCAAGCTCAATGCCAAAAAGTGCATTGTCATCCCCTTTCGTAAAAACTCTGTACCCATGAACTACAACATATGCGGTAGTATACTTAACACCGAAAGTGTGATAACAGACCTTGGGACACAGGTGGACAGTAGTCTCTCCTTTGATAATCACATCGCCACAGTAGTTAGGAAATCCTTCTACATGGCACACTTCATCACAAAAGGTTTCTCATCCAGAGAAAAAGAGGTCATTGTTCCCTTCTACTCATCACTCATTAGACCCATTATAGAGTACAACACCCCTTTTGGTATGAACCTCACAAGACATATACAATAACTGGAAAGGCCACAGAAATACCTCACAAAGAGGATTACCAGCCTCAAACAGATGCCCTATGCAGACCGTCTCAAAAAACTCCAGCTTTACTCCGTCGCTTATCGCCTACTCAGAGGTGATCTCTGCCTAACATACAAAGCTATGCCAAACCCAGAGCCGTTGGACATCCTCCACTTAAGGAAATCCCAATCCTTCCGAGCTACATGCTCTAGGGACCTAAACCTTGTCACCACAATAAACAGAACATGCCGGAGGGATAGATTCCTGTCCCAGAGACTTCCCATACTCTGGAATAAACTACTTATCTATATCAAGCAAAGCTCCTCATTAGCACTCTTCAAGAAAAATCTTGATGATTGGATGGGAAATAGGAAATTCACCCTGCGGATCACCTCTGTGGCTCTGCTCAACAGTGGCACAGGAAAATAATTTTCTTGGGTGGCAAAAGCCACGGTACCGTTTTGGCTGGGCTTGTGTAGGCCACAGGACTGATAGCCTAGTACCTACCTATGAACGTATGACTTCAAACCACCGCAGTACTGCCCAGATCAGCTTTCTTGGGACCTTTTCATATGCTTTCTCCAAGTCTAGGAATGCACAGTTGGACTCTCTCCTCATCTATAGCTTCTTCTCAAGCATCTGTCTCAATGCAAACATTGTGTCAATTGTGCTGCACCCTGATCTGAATCCGAACTGCTCATCTCCCATCTTACATTCTCTGCTCTGCATATCCATTTATCAATCACCCTCTCCAGAAGTTTCATGCAATGTGGTAGGAGTTTGATGCCTCTGTACTGCCCAAAGTCGTGGATGTCCCCTTTTCTTTGTACACTGGTAGGAGTATGCTTATTCTCCAGTCATCTGAGATATGCCTTTCTCTCCACACTGCTATTAGTACCTTCAGGAGCCATTTCTTCCCTATCTCACCCAGCATCTTTATCATATCTGCTGTGACCTCATCTGAGCCTGCTGCTTTCCCTGACTTCCTTAGTGCTGTTCTTACTTCTTCTAGGGTGGGCTCCTCTTCTTCTCTCATCGTAGGCTGTTTCTGGGGAAGTACAGCTTCTGTGGGGTTTTCTTCATACAGAAGCTCCTGGAAATACTCCTTCCATCTGCCTTTGATGTCCTGTGGACTGGTGAGCAGGTCGTTGCTGGCATCCCTTATGAAGGGTGTCTGACTATCTTTTTTATCTTTCTGTCTTTGCCTTCCAGCCTGATATAGTTTCTTTGTGCCCCTTACTGAGTCACCTTCCAGAAGCTGGTAGTGTGCCTCTGCTGTCCTATTCTTTGCTATTGCAACTTTTTTCTCAGTCTTTTCTATCTCCCACTTCTTCCTGCACTCCTTCTTTCTTTTGATGACTTCCCGGACTACTGCATTCCACCACCAGCTTTCCTTATGTACCTTATTTCCATACCTGGCTCGGCCACATATATTTTCTGTAGTCCTAACACATGCTGTTTTTAGACGCTGCCACTCTTCTTCACCTCCACCTATGTTCTCCTCTTCTCCTGCTAGAGCCCTGAGTAATTCCTTGAACTGCTGTACTTCCTCTCCAGTCAACTTCTAGATCTTCAGCCTGGTCTCTGTTGACCTTAGAGCAGAGTGCTAAATAAAAAAATAAGGAATATCTGGATAATATGCATGAGTTTAGAAAGATTGCATTTAAGCAACTGCTGTTTGATAAGAACTCCAGAACACAAAAATTTATAGCAAAACAACTTAGGTAACAGAATGTAGAAAGGGTTGTTGCCAAATAAAGGGAGTCTATAGCAAGAAAAATAACCAGAGATCCTATAGAGGTATTACAGATGTTTCAGAAATGTTATGAAAATTTGTACAAAGCACAGAACTGTGGAAATCAAGAAAAAAACACAAACAAAGAAAAAGTTAGAGGTAGATGAAGCTCAATAATTAATAGTTAAGATAGGAGGAGATGAGATAAAAGTACTGATGTATAGTCAATCTGGAACAAAGTGTCCAGGAATGGATGATATTCCTTTGGAAGTTTTGTGGATGTTTGGAAACAAGAAGGGAAGAAAGTAATAAAGATTTGAAAGTTTTTTATAACATTATTTTATAAGGAATGGAAGCACCAACATCCTGGAAGAAAGCTGTGGTGGCTGTAATACCTACGATGGTAAATTAACAATCCATCCAACCCAGGTTTACATAGCCCCATTTCAATTTTAAATCACAATTATAAAGTGTGTGTGTCTATAATAGCTAAAAGAATGGCAAAGGTGGTGCCACACTTGCTAGCTATGGATCAATGTTGTTTTGTTGAGGGGAGACAAACATTTAACAATGTTAAAGGAACATTGATGATCCAGAGGGAAGCAGAATGTAAGAAAATACCAGTGTTGTTGGTGAGTCTTGATGCAGACAAAGCATTTAACAGAGTAAGCTGGGATTTTATGAGTAGAGCAATGGAACCATTTGCATTCCTTGATAGAATAATTAGGAGGTGATATGTGGGATCAGATGAAAAAAACTAAAGTAGGAGGGTTCCTCTGATAAACTGTATCTGAATAGAAGAACCAGACAGGGGTGTTATCTTTCCCATTTGTTATTTTCATTGTATTTAGAGCCACTGGCAAATAAAAAAAGGAAATAAGAAATTCAAACATATAATTGGTTTGGTAATCAAGAAAAGTTGGCTTTATTTACAGATGATATTATTTTGTACCAGATAAAACCAGAAAAGGATATTTCAGTGTTGTGGAACATTCTGAGAGAGTTTTGATTTTTGGGGGGTATACAGAATTAATGAAAACAAAACAAAGGCTATAACTACAGACTATGTACCCACACATGACTTGGTTCAGCAATACCCATATTTATGAGAAGATGATAAAATGAAGTATTTAGGAGTATGGATTAAAAAGGATTATGTTATGGCAGCTAAGGATATGTGGGGAAAAGGGTAAACAAAAGATTATACAAAAATGAGAAATGGAAATTCGTTTATGAATATGGATAGCATTATACAAGCAGTAAAAATGTTTTTATTCCTTTTAGTTTTACATACAGATCAGGCATATTTTGATCAACTAGAAGAGAAGTTGTGGACAGTAATTAATAAAGAGTTGAAGGAATTTATCTGGGAGGAGAAGAGGGCAAGGGTCAAGTGGGATAAGCTGACCCTTCTACTAGAATAAGGTGGTTTAGGATTACCTGATTTAAAGGGATATTTTAGAGCTACGTAGTTAAGGCTCATATACGTAACACAAGCAGAAAGTTCTAATTCAAAGTAAAAAGGAATGATGATGCAGAGGGGGTATTCAAGAAATAAGGAAAGAGTCAGATTTGGGAAGAAGATCCTTAAGGAGAATGACATCAGCCATACAGAATACTATGTTCATAAAGTAGCAGAAAGTATTTTAAAAAGTAATCCAGTATGAGAATTTAGAAAGGAGATTAAGACATTTGGGATGAGTGTAATTAGGGGTACAGAGAACAGGCAAAAAAGGGATGGAATTTCCTGGAGAAAACTGGCAAAGGAACCAAGGTATTGGGAACAAATAACTAAAGAGAGAAAGGTAATAAAATGGGAAGAGACTAAGAAGACATTTGGACTGCATGCTAGAGACCAACTTCCCTATCAGGGAGTATCAGAGTATAGACAAAGAAAATGGAATATGTGACATTTTAAATGGAAGACCTATTCTAGTAGACTTTTTAATTGAATCTAGAACAGAAGTTGCTGTTTAAAAGGGATAATTAGTAGGCATATAAAATACTGCATGATAACTATAAGATTAAATCAGAGGAGGTTAAAAAAGAATGTGAAAAGTGTCTGGCTAAGCAATTCACAAGGAAACAATGGGAGAATATATGCATGGCTCCCAAATATGCAACAAAGTCCAGAAGATTTAGGATTTTTGCTTGGAAATGTTTGCATAAATATTTTTGCACCCAAAACAGACTCCAAATATTTTTTTCCTCAGGTAGATGGCAAATGTTGGAGGTGTGATGGGGAAGCAAGGGGTAACTGGGTACATAAGTTTGGGGTGTAAAATGAGTTGGCTGATTTTAAAAATGTCCTACGGCGTACTCTGTCAGAAATATTGGGTGAGCAAACGGGTGTAACCAAAGAAATTATTTTTGAGATGGGATTCAGGATCTGAATTGCCTAGACATAATAAGGCCTTGTTAAGTTTAACTGTGGTGGATGCCAAAATCAGCAATTACTATAAAATGGAACTCAAAGTCTAAACCAACTGTATCTGAAGTAGTAAATATTGTAACAGAGATAAAAGAACTGAAAGTGAGATCTTTAGAAAAGGGTAGTAGCAATCTACATATAAAAAATGGAAATTTGGGGAATAATACTTGCAGAATAATAGTTTGTAGGAGGAGTGAGATTTAAGGGATGGCAGAAATTGGGCAATTTATGTAATGTTGAATTGATAATTGAATAAAAGTATGCATGTGATGCATAATGTTTGTAACTGTGAACATGTTAAGATGGTTTGTTTTGTATATAAATGAATGTTTGCCTATGTCTTAAGTGATAATTCAATAAAGGTATTTTTTTAAAAAAAGGATTCTGTTATGACAGATAAAATTGGACTGATGATAGTTATACAAAAATACACACGTGATGCATAATGTTTGTAACTAGCAACATGTTAAGTGATATTTCAATAGAGGTGTTAAAAAAGACAGAGTCCTAACCAGCAGCTAATGTATAAAGCACATGATCAGTATCATTGTGGGTTGCCAAAAAAATCTGGCCCCAAAAGTACCACTCACATATGTAAGGAGAGGATCAGAGGACATTAGCAGCATATCTAGCAAACAGGAAAAATGCTTTGTGTTTGACAAATAATGCTAAAGTGGATAGCATTCCGTTATAAAGACTGAAGACCCATTGCAATGACTGGACTGCAGCTGTCTAATGGCCTGAGGTCTTGTAATGACATACATATATGTTGTTGTTGTTGTGTCTTTCGGCTTTTCCCGGTTAGGGGTCGCCACAGCGGAACTCCGGTCCGCTAATGATTGGTAGTTGATTTTTACGTGCCGAGTTACCAGCCCTGATGCACAACCTTCAACGAAGGTATGCCCATTCACGCATGTCTCCACGCAGAAGATGCTCTAGCTGAGAATCGAACCGGACAGCGTCTCAGCACCACCACCGTGGGATAATGACATACATATATGATGGTTACTAAACAGTGTTATTGTTATCTTTATAAAACAGTTGGCATATTGCATGCTTCCCTTCCACTTCATTGCCCTTTCCTGGTCACACATGGTGCTAACTGCTTGAATTGACTAGATATGGACATATATCATTCCATGCTATTGTGTTACAGTACTTGTTCTCTGCTTACAAATATAAGGCTTATATGACAGCATCTGATTCTGAGGTGTAAAAAATATTGTCAACAACTACAAAATATGCTGAACTCAGAAGTTGCTGGCTGACGTTATCAAGTATTGTGAACATAAATGATAATACAGGATTTTGCAATGAAAAACTGTATTAAAATATTCAAAATACATTGTTCATTTCTTTTAGACGACACTTCCTATCTTATGACTTCCAAAGATTTTTATTTCAAGATAAACTATTGGTGTCTTTGAGCTTTTTTTATGAAGTGTATCTGCAGGCTGTAAGTACATTCACTACAATGGACATTAAAGTAGTGTACCATGCATACATAATTAACCTCAATTAATCCTCTACAATTGCATTATTGTTCAGTGTCGTTACTAATGTCCTTGATGTACTGAGGTTCGCAGGCAGTAGGAGGACAGTGCAGGGGAAAGGTTAGTGTATGCAGAGAAACGCCTATAGTCAGGCATGTTTTTTGTATATGTCATTGTCTTGGTTATTGTTAAAGTTAAGTGCTGCTACTACTTTGGCTAACAGTAATATTGCAGATATCTGCCAGTGACAAAAATGATAGTTGTTTGGTATTTGGCATTTTATAGATACAGTTTGTTGCATTGACATTAAGGAGCACAGGTTGATGGTTTTATGTGCAAACATGCGCTATATTATTTATATTTGTGAATATGCTTTGTATTACTGTTATTTATTTATTTATTTCGGTTTGATAACCAGGTAAGTGGAGTGGATAACAGATCATTACCAGCTATAGTCCAGTCACCATGGTGTAAAACAAGAACAGAAAATTGTACACAGACCAAAGAATACACAGAGTCATACATAGTTCAGTAATAAAGTAGAGACAATACATTTGCATGCATTTTACAATTAATAAACAAAGTGATTTATTATTTATAGTGTGTACAATTAAGGTAGGTGTTCAACCAGTGGGCATTTGTTAAAAGTATGTTTTTACAAGAAAGATGTGAGTATAGTGTGATATGGAAGGACTAGCTATTGTCAAGGAAGTAAGAACATTTATTATCCTTAAACAGTTGTTCTTTTAGTTTCTTTCTAATAACTGAAGTGCCTCTTGCTGCCTCACTTCTGCAGGCAAATGATTCCAAACAGCTGGGCCTAGCCTAGAGCACACCCTTTTCCCTGTGAAGGTTTTAAAACAAGATCTAATGAGGGTGATGTTATCTTCACGGCTGCCTCTAAGTGTGTAGACAGTCTGCTTGATTTGTAATTTTGTTTCCGGGAGTGACTGTGCCCTATTTTTAACTGTTTGTAGATTTGACAGCTAAGTATAAATGTGGCTCTATCATTTACAGGCAGCGAGTTACCCAGCTGTAGAAGCTGTCAATGATGATTTATACCATTACATTACTACATCCTGTTTTCCTCTACTGCTTGTAAACCTAATTACATTAATTAACAGGTGTACCGCAAGGGTGTGTGCTGGGTCCTCTTCTCTAATACAGGTGTACCACAAGGGTCTGTGCTGGGTCCTCTTCTCTAATACAGGTGTACCACAAGGGTGTGTGCTGGGTCCTCTTCTCTAATACAGGTGTACCACAAGGGTGTGTGCTGGGTCCTCTTCTCTAATACAGGTGTATCACAAGGGTCTGTGCTGGGTCCTCTTCTCTAATACAGGTGTACCACAAGGGTGTGTGCTGGGTCCTCTTCTCTAATACAGGTATATCACAAGGGTCTGTGCTGGGTTCTCTTCTCTAATACAGGTGTACCACAAGGGTCTGTGCTGGGTCCTCTTCTCTAATACAGGTGTACCACAAGGGTGTGTGCCGGGTCCTCTTCTCTAATACAGGTGTATCACAAGGGTCTGTGCTGGGTCCTCTTCTCTAATACAGGTGTATCACAAGGGTCTGTGCTGGGTCCTCTTCCCTAATACAGGTGTACCACAAGGGTGTGTGCTGGGTCCTCTTCTCTAATACAGGTGTACCACAAGGGTGTGTGCTGGGTCCTCTTCTCTAATACAGGTGTACCACAAGGGTGTGTGCTGGGTCCTCTTCTCTAATACAGGTGTACCACAAGGGTGTGTGCTGGGTCCTCTTTTCTAATACAGGTGTACCACAAGGGTGTGTGCTGGGTCCTCTTCTCTAATACAGGTATATCACAAGGGTGTGTGCTGGGTCCTCTTCTCTAATACAGGTGTACCACAAGGGTGTGTGCTGGGTCCTCTTCTCTAACAAAGGTGTACCACAAGGGTGTGTGCTGGGTCCTCTTCTCTAATACAGGTGTATCACAAGTGTCTGTACTGGGTCCTCTTCTCTAATACAGGTGTACCACAAGGGTCTGTACTGGGTCCTCTTCTCTAATACAGGTGTACTACAAGGATCTGTGCTGGGTCCTCTTCTCTAATACAGGTGTACCACAAGGGTGTGTGCTGGGTCCTCTTCTCTAATACAGGTGTACCACAAGGGTCTGTACTGGGTCTTCTTCTCTAATACAGGTGTACCACAAGTGTCTGTACTGGGTCCTCTTCTCTAATACAGGTGTACCACAAGGATCTGTGCTGGGTCCTCTTCTCTAATACAGGTGTATCACAAGGGTCTGTGCTGGGTCCTCTTCTCTAATACAGGTATACCACAAGGGTGTGTGCTGGGTCCTCTTCTCTAATACAGGTGTACCACAAGGGTCTGTACTGGGTCCTCTTCTCTAATACAGGTGTACCACAAGAGTGTGTGCTGGGTCCTCTTCCCTAATACAGGTGTACCACAAGGGTGAGTGCTGGGTCCTCTTCTCTAATACAGGTGTATCACAAGTGTCTGTGCTGGGTCCTCTTCTCTAATACAGGTGTACCACAAGGGTGTGTGCTGGGTCCTCTTCTCTAATACAGGTGTACCACAAGGATCTGTGCTGGGTCCTCTTCTCTAATACAGGTGTATCACAAGGGTCTGTGCTGGGTCCTCTTCTCTAATACAGGTGTACCACAAGGGTGTGTGCTGGGTCCTCTTCTCTAATACAGGTGTACCGCAAGGGTGTGTGCTGGGTCCTCTTCTCTAATACAGGCATACCACAAGGGTGTGTGCTGGGTCCTCTTCTCTAATACAGGTGTACCACAAGGGTGTGTGCTGGGTCCTCTTCTCTAATACAGGTATATCACAAGGGTCTGTGTTGGGTCCTCTTCTCTAATACAGGTATACCACAAGGGTGTGTGCTGGGTCCTCTTCTCTAATACAGGTGTACCACAAGGGTCTGTGCTGGGTCCTCTTCTCTAATACAGGTGTACCACAAGGGTCTGTGCTGGGTCCTCTTCTCTAATACAGGTGTACCACAAGGGTGTGTGCTGGGTCCTCTTCTCTAATACAGGTGTACCACAAGGGTGTGTGCTGGGTCCTCTTCTCTAATACAGGTGTACCACAAGGGTCTGTGCTGGGTCCTCTTCTCTAATACAGGTATATCACAAGAGTCTGTGCTGGGTCCTCTTTTCTAATGCAGGTGTACCACAAGGGTGTGTGCTGGGTCCTCTTCTCTAATACAGGTGCACCACAAGGGTCTGTCCTGGGTCCTTTCTCTAATACAGGTGTACCACTAGGGTGTGTGCTGGGTCCTCTTCTCTAATACAGGTGTATCACAAGTGTCTGTGCTGGGTCCTCTTCTATAATACAGGTGTATCACAAGGATCTGTGCTGGGTCCTCTTCTCTAATACAGGTATATCACAAGGGTGTGTGCTGGGTCCTCTTCTCTAATACAGGTGTATCACAAGGGTCTGTGCTGGGTCCTCTTCTCTAATACAGGTATATCACAAGGGTGTGTGCTGGGTCCTTTCTCTAATACAGGTGTACCACAAGGGTGTGTGTTGGGTCCTCTTCTCTAATACAGGTGTACCACAAGGGTGTGTGCTGGGTCCTCTTCTCTAATACAGGTGTACCACAAGGGTGTTCTGGGTCCTCTTCTCTAATGCAGGTGTACCACAAGGGTCTGTGCTGGGTCCTCTTCTCTAATACAGGTGTACCACAAGGGTCTGTGCTGGGTCCTCTTCTCTAATACAGGTGTACCACAAGGGTGTGTGCTGGGTCCTCTTCTCTAATACAGGTGTATCAGAAGGGTCTGTGCTGGGTCCTCTTCTCTAATACAGGTGTACCACAAGGGTGTGTGCTGGGTCCTCTTCTCTAATACAGGTGTACCACAAAGGTGTGTGCTGGGTCCTCTTCTCTAATACAGGTATATCACAAGGGTCTGTGCTGGGTCCTCTTTTCTAATGCAGGTGTACCACAAGGGTGTGTGCTGGGTCCTCTTCTCTAATACAGGTGCACCACAAGGGTCTGTCCTGGGTCCTATCTCTAATACAGGTGTTCCACAAGGGTGTGTGCTGGGTCCTCTTCTCTAATACAGGTGTACCACAAGGGTGTGTGCTGGGTCCTCTTCTCTAATACAGGTATATCACAAGGGTCTGTGCTGGGTCCTCTTCTCTAATACAGGTGTACCACAAGGGTCTGTGCTGGGTCCTCTTCTCTAACACAGCTGTACCACAAGGGTGTGTGCTGGGTCCCCTTCTCTAATACAGGTGTACCACAAGGGTGTGTGCTGGGTCCTCTTCTCTAATACAAGTGTACCACAAGGGTCTGTGCTGGGTCCTCTTCTCTAATACAGGTATATCACAAGGGTGTGTGCTCGGTCCTCTACCCTAACACAGGTGTACCATAAGGGTCTGTGCTGGGTCCTCTTCTCTAATACAGGTGTACCACAAGAGTGTGTGCTGGGTCCTCTTCTCTAATACAGGTGTACCACAAGGGTGTGTGCTGGGTCCTCTTCTCTAATACAGGTGTATCACAAGGGTCTGTGCTGGGTCCTCTTCTCTAATACAGGTGTACCACAAGGGTCTGTGCTGGGTCCTCTTCTCTAATACAGGTGTACCACAAGGGTGTGTGCTGGGTCCTCTTCTATAATACAGGTGTATCACAAGGATCTGTGCTGGGTCCTCTTCTCTAATACAGGTATATCACAAGGGTGTGTGCTGGGTCCTCTTCTCTAATACAGGTGTATCACAAGGGTCTGTGCTGGGTCCTCTTCTCTAATACAGGTATATCACAAGGGTGTGTGCTGGGTCCTTTCTCTAATACAGGTGTACCACAAGGGTGTGTGTTGGGTCCTCTTCTCTAATATAGGTGTACCACAAGGGTGTGTGCTGGGTCCTCTTCTCTAATACAGGTGTACCACAAGGGTCTGTGCTGGGTCCTCTTCTCTAATACAGGTGTACCACAAGGGTCTGTGCTGGGTCCTCTTCTCTAATACAGGTGTACCACAAGGGTGTGTGCTGGGTCCTCTTCTCTAATACAGGTGTACCACAAGGGTGTGTGCTGGGTCCTCTTCTCTAATACAGGTGTACCACAAGGGTCTGTGCTGGGTCCTCTTCTCTAATACAGGTATATCACAATAGTCTGTGCTGGGTCCTCTTTTCTAATGCAGGTGTACCACAAGGGTGTGTGCTGGGTCCTCTTCTCTAATACAGGTGCACCACAAGGGTCTGTCCTGGGTCCTTTCTCTAATACAGGTGTACCACTAGGGTGTGTGCTGGGTCCTCTTCTCTAATACAGGTGTATCACAAGTGTCTGTGCTGGGTCCTCTTCTATAATACAGGTGTATCACAAGGATCTGTGCTGGGTCCTCTTCTCTAATACAGGTATATCACAAGGGTGTGTGATGGGTCCTCTTCTCTAATACAGGTGTATCACAAGGGTCTGTGCTGGGTCCTCTTCTCTAATACAGGTATATCACAAGGGTGTGTGCTGGGTCCTTTCTCTAATACAGGTGTACCACAAGGATCTGTGCTGGGTCCTCTTCTCTAATACAGGTGTACCACAAGGGTGTGTGCTGGGTCCTCTTCTCTAATACAGGTGTACCACAAGGGTCTGTGCTGGGTCCTTTCTCTAATACAGGTGTACCACAAGGATCTGTGTTGGGTCCTCTTCTCTAATACAGGTGTACCACAAGGGTGTGTGCTTGGTCCTCTTCTCTAATACAGGTGTATCACAAGGGTCTGTGCTGGGTCCTCTTCTCTAATACAGGTGTACCACAAGGGTCTGTGCTGGGTCCTCTTCTCTAATACAGGTGTACCACAAGGGTGTGTGCTGGGTCCCCTTCTCTAATACAGGTGTACCACAAGGGTGTGTGCTGGGTCCTCTTCTCTAATACAAGTGTACCACAAGGGTCTGTGCTGGGTCCTCTTCTCTAATACAGGTATATCACAAGGGTGTGTGCTCAGTCCTCTACCCTAACACAGGTGTACCATAAGGGTCTGTGCTGGGTCCTCTTCTCTAATACAGGTGTACCACAAGGGTCTGTGCTGGGTCCTCTTCTCTAATACAGGTGTACCACAAGGGTGTGTGCTGGGTCCTCTTCTCTAATACAGGTGTATCACAAGGGTCTGTGCTGGGTCCTCTTCTCTAATACAGGTGTACCACAAGGGTGTGTGCTGGGTCCTCTTCTCTAATACAGGTGTACCACAAGGGTCTGTGCTGGGTCCTCTTCTCTAATACAGGTATATCACAAGGGTGTGTGCTGGGTCCTCTTCTCTAATACAGGTGTATTACAAGGGTCTGTGCTGGGTCCTCTTCTCTAATACAGGTGTACCACAAGGGTGTGTGCTGGGTCCTCTTCTCTAATACAGGTGTACCACAAGGGTGTGTGCTGGGTCCTCTTCTCTAATACAGGTGTACCACAAGGGTGTGTGCTGGGTCCTCTTCTCTAATACAGGTGTACCACAAGGGTGTGTGCTGGGTCCTCTTCTCTAATACAGGTGTACCACAAGGGTCTGTGCTGGGTCCTTTCTCTAATACAGGTGTACCACAAGGATCTGTGCTGGGTCCTCTTCTCTAATACAGGTGTACCACAAGGGTGTGTGCTTGGTCCTCTTCTCTAATACAGGTGTATCACAAGGGTCTGTGCTGGGTCCTCTTCTCTAATACAGGTGTACCACAAGGGTCTGTGCTGGGTCCTCTTCTCTAATACAGGTGTACCACAAGGGTGTGTGCTGGGTCCCCTTCTCTAATACAGGTGTACCACAAGGGTGTGTGCTGGGTCCTCTTCTCTAATACAAGTGTACCACAAGGGTCTGTGCTGGGTCCTCTTCTCTAATACAGGTATATCACAAGGGTGTGTGCTCAGTCCTCTACCCTAACACAGGTGTACCATAAGGGTCTATGCTGGGTCCTCTTCTCTAATACAGGTGTACCACAAGGGTCTGTGCTGGGTCCTCTTCTCTAATACAGGTGTACCACAAGGGTGTGTGCTGGGTCCTCTTCTCTAATACAGGTGTACCACAAGGGTGTGTGCTAGGTCCTCTTCTCTAATACAGGTGTACCACAAGGGTGTGTGCCAGGTCCTCTTCTCTAATACAGGTGTACCACAAGGGTCTGTGCTGGGTCCTCTTCTCTAATTCAGGTGTACCACAAGGGTGTGTGCTGGGTCCTCTTCTCTAATACAGTTATATCACAAGGGTATGTGCTGGGTCCTCTTCTCTAATACAGGTGTACCACAAGGGTGTGTTCTGGGTCCTCTTCTGTAATACAAGTGTACCACAAGGGTCTGTGCTGGGTCCTTTCTCTAATACAGGTGTACCACAAGGATCTGTGCTGGGTCCTCTTCTCTAATACAGGTGTACCACAAGGGTGTGTGCTGGGTCCTCTTCTCTAATACAGGTGTACCACAAGGGTCTGTGCTGGGTCCTTTCTCTAATACAGGTGTACCACAAGGATCTGTGCTGGGTCCTCTTCTCTAATACTGGTGTACCACAAGGGTGTGTGCTGGGTCCTCTTCTCTAATACAGGTGTACCACAAGGGTGTGTGCTGGGTCCTCTTCTCTAATACAGGTGTATCACAAGGGTCTGTGCTGGGTCCTCTTCTCTAATACAGGTGTACCACAAGGGTGTGTGCTGGGTCCTCTTCTCTAATACAGGTGTACCACAAGGGTCTGTGCTGGGTCCTCTTCTCTAATACAGGTATATCACAAGTGTGTGTGCTGGGTCCTCTTCTCTAATATAGGTGTATTACAAGGGTCTGTGCTGGGTCCTCTTCTCTAATACAGGTGTACCACAAGGGTGTGTGCTGGGTCCTCTTCTCTAATACAGGTGTACCACAAGGGTGTGTGCTGGGTCCTCTTCTCTAATACAGGTGTACCACAAGGGTCTGTGCTGGGTCCTCTTCTCTAATACAGGTGTACCACAAGGGTGTTTGCTGGGTCCTCTTCTCTAATACAGGTGTACCACAAGGGTGTGTGCTGGGTCCTCTTCTCTAATACAGGTGTACCACAAGGGTG
This sequence comes from Protopterus annectens, assembly GCF_019279795.1. Lineage (NCBI taxonomy): Eukaryota > Metazoa > Chordata > Ceratodontiformes > Protopteridae > Protopterus > Protopterus annectens. The sequence goes on along the minus strand of NC_056744.1, from coordinate 362,816,244 downwards.
TGTGCTGGGTCCTCTTCTCTTATACAGGTGTACCACAAGGGTGTGTGCTGGGTCCTCTTCTCTAATACAGGTGTACCACAAGGGTGTGTGCTGGGTCCTCTTCTCTAATACAGGTGTACCACAAGGGTGTGTGCTGGGTCCTTTTTTCTAATACAGGTGTACCACAAGGGTGTGTGCTGGGTCCTCTTCTCTAATACAGGTGTACCACAAGGGTGTGTGCTGGGTCCTCTTCTCTAATGCAGGTGTATCACAAGGGTGTGTGCTGGGTCCTCTTCTCTAATACAGGTGTACCACAAGGGTGTGTGCTGGGTCCTCTTCTCTAATACAGGTATATCACAAGGGTGTGTGCTGGGTCCTCTTCTCTAATACAGGTGTACCACAAGGGTGTGTGCTGGGTCCTCTTCTCTAATACAGGTATATCACAAGGGTGTGTGCTGGGTCCTCTTCTCTAATACAGGTGTACCACAAGGGTGTGTGCTGGGTCCTCTTCTCTAATACAGGTATATCACAAGGGTGTGTGCTGGGTCCTCTTCTCTAATACAGGTGTACCACAAGGGTCTGTGCTGGGTCCTCTTCTCTTTTCTCTCTTTCTTAATGATCTCCCCTAAAATTATCAAACCTTAAATTAATAATGTATGCAGATGATATGCTGCTCCTGCAATCCACTACTTGCCATACTGACCTGTAAACTAAGTTACTGGACAACTCCACTCAGTTATGCACCTGATCTACTACTAACTATTAATCAACCCTAAGAAAGCTAATGCTGTGATCTTTGCCTCAGCCGAGAAATTACCCATTACTCCTCCTACTCTCTTAGCAGATCTTAATGACAACAGAATATCTAATGTCACTGATCAGAGGTGCCCAGGCCTACTACTCAGCCCTACCCTTTCCTTTACCACACACAGATTTTGTAATGAATAAAGTCCTTGCTCAGTTATAACCATGTTGCAAGATCAGTCTCTTCCTTTAACCTGCTGCTGTCTGACCATTGCTAGAAATATTTTAATACCCAAACTTGAATATGGCCTTCTTTTTCTTGTTATGCATTCAGCCCACAATATTTACAGAATACAGACTGCTGAGAATAAAATCCACAGATTCATTCTATTAGCAGGCCTACAGATACACCATTGCAATTTGCTAAAAAATTCCAAATGGTTTTAGTGCCTCATAGGGTCACTTTTCTCCTAAGTACTCTAATTTACAAGCTGCTAAAATATGGGCACTACCCCCTTTAAGACTTAAACTACCATTACAAGATAACCCTTATGTACACAGAAGTACACAAGTCATCAGTTTCTCTCTAGTATGCCCTGTATTTAAAACTGCTGTAGGTGAGAGAATCTTATTTAGACTGGGACCTGCTACCTGAAACCACCTGACTACAGATATAAAAAAATCTAAAAAACATTAAAAGTTTTACAGATGCACTTGAGAGCATCTCTTTAATGAATCTACATTCAACTGCCACCATGACAATGGTTAGGTAATTTACAATCCAATAACATGAATAACAGAATACATTTAATAAACTTTTCTTAGCCTCTTAATGTAGCATCTTATATACAAATATTTCTCATGCATATAGGATGTATTATATGTATGTATGAACTGCATTTTTTGCATATCTTAAGTTGCATTTTGTGTGTATGTATGTATGTATGTATATATATATATATATATATATATATATATATATATATATATATATATATATATATATATATATATATATATATATATAGGTCTACTTCATAAGATCGACAGACCATTTGATTGACAGTCATTTGGTCGACAGCTCATTTGGTCGACAACCAGTATTCAAGGCAAAAACCTGGGATTTGCCCCCTTCCCCAATGTTGTGAGACCCTGGAGTTGATATAAATATAAATATATATATATATATATATATATATATATATATATATATATATAGTTAGGGGGGTGTGGGGGACACAGCCCCCCACATGGGGGGGTGAAGACCCCACCTATTTTTGTTTAAAATGTGTAGTTTTTGTTGTATTGTCATGTTTTAAATGGAAATAGGTGTGCCCCCCTCACCCCCCTAACTATATATATCCACTCCAGGGTCGCACAACATTGGGAAGGGGGGCAAATCCCTGTTAAGTGCCTTGAATACTGGTTGTCGACCAAATGAGCTGTTGACCAAATGACTGTCGATCAAATGGTCTGTCGATCTTATGAAGTAGACCCATATATATACAGACATATATATATATATATATATATATATATATATATATATATATATATATATATATATATATATTCTAAATGTACTCCCACTGTATCTTTTAATGTTACCCTAACTGCATTCAGTTTTATTATGTTCTGAAATTTGCTGTGCTCTGATTTTGTACACAGTATTGCTGATTGAAAGACAGTGAAGTATTTTTTTTGCTTTTTGAGCTCGGGTCATAGCTATAAATGGTCAATAGACCAGTCTACTTACTCAATTAACAAATATTAAGTAACTAAGTAAATAAATAGACACTTTAGTATCTATCTTGAAAATGCTTTATAGAAGCTTCCACATAGTTCCATGTTACATCTCTCTAGGCATAGTAGTTACATGTTGCTGCATTTCGCTGCACTGATTTATTTTATGCCTAGAGCTATTGAGAAGGCTAGTCAGTTTTCCTGGGGGTAGATTCTGTAATTCCCTTACAGGTTTAGGACTTCATGATGCTGCCTCCATGTGTTGGAATCCAACCCCATATACTCACTATTCTTGCTAAAGATAACATGCAAGTTGTCAGCGTCTGAGATGTCCACCATGAATTGCACAACTTTTTTCATGTCTCTAGAAAAACACCAACAGAGAATTCTTAAAGCTATAAAAAACAAAAATGGCACTTGTTTACTTTAGTATCTTTATCACATGCAACAATAACTGAAAATGCTTAACTATATAACACAGTTTATATCATTAAATGTTTTATGCAAATACTGTTAAGAACAAAGGTTGTTTTACTTAGTTATTTTTTCACTTTTTTGTTAGTGTCCTTCCAAACATTAATGATATGAAGTGGGGTATATGCATTTCAGTCCCCCAAAAGTTTTAAAAAGTGAACAAAGTCCAGTCTTTCCACTGTTTCTTGTGCAGTCATATTTCAGAAATGTGATCGATGCTTTGTAATCTCACATTTATTTACTAATGTCAGTGTTTCTGGTCTTTTTCCTGTTTATCTCTCTCTCCTAATCCCAGACTCCAGTTCAAATCCAATGTACACCTGGTTCTTCTAGTCAGCTCATGCTTTTTTCTATCTCAAGCATTTTCCTTTGAAGCACTGGAAAAGGTTTCATTGACAAAGTCTCTCCATGTGCTTTATCATTAGAAGAATGAGAAGCTGAGTCCTCTTTAGTTTGATTGCTCATGTTTTGTTGGACAAACTTTTGTATTTCCTCCTTACCATATTCTGCATCAAAAATGACTTTGATTCTCCAGTTAAAAATAATTCTGAAGACAGCTGTAGCAGTAGCTTAAATATCACCTGCCTCTTGATATTCCCTGATGGATGGGATAAATTTGCTTTTCTTCTGCATGGTGTAGAGTGAATAATCATTTTCCACAAAACTTTGTTGTCTCCAATTATTGCTATTTTGAACTTCTACCACAGTTTTGTCAAGATCAACTCTTTCTGCTGGTATGATTGCATATTTACTAATACGGGTCTTGGCTGCTTTCTCATGGCAAGTTTTAGAGCAGACACACGATGTGCCCTTTCAATTAAAATCTCCTGCTATGGAATACCAGTCCAGTTATTTATGCATTCAAAAATTAATACTGTCTGTCCCTTCCAGTTTCTCTTGTACAGCAGAAAAATCTCAGGTTTTCCCTACGTGCTGTTTTCTCTAACTCTACCATTTTGGAAACATCTCTTCTTGAGCAGTCTTGTACTCAGTCAGCCTTTTCAACCTCTGATTTGTGCAGTTTTATCAGTTCTTCTGAATAGCTGTTTAAAGCTTCTTCCATTTTTCAAGCCTTTTGTTATTTAAGTTGATATTCTCCTTCAGTGCTTTATTTGTTGCAATCAGCTCTGAGCACATTTGATTTATTTTTTCTCTAGTTTACATCGTCATGTCCTGCATCAGAGCTGGACCTTGTACTACTTTTTGCTGAACAGCTGCAGGATTTTTCACAGACAGCAGTTTCTCTTTCCCTTTTCTGGTTGATCTTCTTTCAGGCTCTCTAAGTTTCTTCTCTGCTGGCATGCAGGCAGTGTACTTACTAGCCAGTAACTGAATTTACTAACACTAGCAGAGTTACTGGCCCTTATCTCTGTTTCCTTCTCTCACATTGTGAGAGCTGAAATTAAGCCACAGATTAGTGTGCAGCAATCTTGAAAGTCCTGGTTAGGACTTTGTGTTTGAACCCACGGTCATAGGCAGGCATGTGTCATGTACACATGGTGTGTACATTTTAGAAATAATTTGTTGTGCATTATGATTTTTACTTGAATTTAAACTAAAAATAAGCCCGGTTATATTTATTGTGGTTTATATATAGGTAAATACTTTATTAAATTATTTTTTTTTCATAATGCATGGTTTTGCAGTACTGAAAAGGTATGCTGTGCAGAAAGTTGTGCTGTTTAAGGTGGGATGGTGGGGATACTCACGTAGGGAATGGGGTTACATTTTGAAAACTGGTGTATAATTCCAAACATTTTGATTGTGTTCCTGTTGTCTATGTACTCCTTCCAGGAACATAAATCTTTAAACTCATGCACCTCAAAAAACATACTCAGCACTTGCTACTAAACTTACGGACAAAACCTCTTCTTATAACTTCAATAATTTCTTTCTCAGGGAATCCTCACACTAGAAACCTACGCAATACACACAACAATGACGCAAATTAGCTGGGATGGTTTAGTATGCACACACAGTACTGAGGTTTTACAGGCTTCATGTCACAAGCTTGCTGCTGGACATTAAACGAATGCTACAAAGCATGACGAAGACCTGACATAATGTATGTATATTTATACTAACATCACCATCAGGCACTGAAGGTGTGTCTGCAGGATATTTCATATCCCATTCAAGGAAAACAGGTAGAGTCTTACAAACAATGAAAAATAAAAGGCAGCTGTTGCAAGACAAAAGCGACGCTTGGTAGATGGTAAATCCTTTATAAGCAGAAAACTCCAAATCCAGAAAAAATACAGACAATGTTCATCCAAGATAAAGCAGTGCAAGCAAACACAGCAGTATTAAGCGCTTTCGTCTGGTAGATGACTTCCTCAGAATACAAAAATACTGCAATTAGCACCTGTTTAAATACATTGCTTACCGAATCACAAATAACTGACATCATTTCCCCCATTAACAAGGCTGCATATACTTAATACAGGCCAAATATAAAACAATAATACATGTAAAAAGTTTAAAACATCCCTAAATAGTGTATATAACTAAATAAAAAACATAGATTTTAATTTCAATAGAGAAGATAAAGAAATTCTATCATTTAACCCAGGAGCATGATAGGCATCAAGCCTAATTTGCCATTTGAGTTCTACAAACTCCAAATACTCATTCAAGGGTCCCCCATGAGGTCCCAGATCTACCTGTTCCAATATAATTCAATTCCATTGAATTCCATTCAAGCACAACAATGCCAGATGATAACCTTGGCATGTGTTGCTTGGTCATGATTCGGTCAAAGGCTTTGAGGTGTGTGGTCACTACAAGCTTTCAGGCAGAGCTTGTCTTGGGAGCAGGTTCATTGGCTCAGGCTGTTATGCCATACCTGTTGGCCTGTCTTTATTCCTATTTATACCACACATGGATGCATCACAAGATCTGGCTCTGAATCATAGGTTCATAGGTTCATAGGTTGGTACAAGGCTATCATCCCTAGGGTCTATACAAGCCTAGCCATAACAATTCCCTGGCTATTTCTTCCCACACTATTTACTTCCCTGGACCCCTGTCTAACAGGGCAACTGACGTGATCCCCGGGGTGAATTTCCTTTCTCCCATCCAATCATCAAGGTTCATTTTGAAGAGGGCCAAAGAGGCACTCTGCTTGACATGTATGGGCAATCTATTCCAGAGTCTGGGGAGTCTCTGGGTCAGGAACCTATCCCTCCAGCATGTTTTGTTTATTGTGATGACAAGGTTTAGATCCCTGGAGCGTGTGGCTCTGAGGGTTTGGGATTTCTTTAAGTGTAGCATGTCCAACAGCTCTGAGTTGGACATGGCCTTGTATGTTAAGCAGAGATCGCCTCTGAGTAAACGATATGCAACAGAGTATAGCTGGAGTTTTTTAAGGCGGTCAGCGTAAGCCATCTGCTTTAGGCCTGCAATTCTTTTGGTGAGGTATTTCTGCGGCCTTTCCAGTTGTTGCAGATGCCTTGAGAGGTACATACCAAACGGGGCGTTGTATTCTATAATGGGTCTAATGGGGGATGAGTACAGTGGGACAATGACCTCCTTTTTTCTGGATGAAAAGCCCTTAGTGATGAGGTGTGCCACATAGAAGGATTTCCTGACTGTTGTGGCAATGTGGTTATCAAAGCTGAGACCACTGTCCACCTGTGTCCCTAAATCTCTTATCACACTTTCATTGTTTAGTGTACTACCACCTATATGGTAATTCGCGGGTACATGTTTTTTCCCAAAGGGGATAACTATACATTTCTTGGCATTGAGCTTGAGCCCATGGCTCTGGCACCAAGCATCTGTTTCTGTAAGGCCCTTTTGAAGAGTATCCACATCATTTGGGGATTCAATAATGGCTCCCAGTTTGCAGTCATCTGCGAACTTTGTTAGCCAGAGTCCCTTAGTGTTGGCCTGTACTTCAGAGAAGTAGATGCCAAACAAGAGCGGTCCCAGGATTGAACCCTCAGGTACTCCACTTGTCACTTGTCTAGAGCTGGATTTGGAGTCAGCTACTTTTACAGTGTGGGTTCTATCAGTAAGCCAGTTAGCAACCCATTGGGTGATGTAGGGATTAATGCCCAGCTTAGTAAGTTTATCTATGATTCCAGAGTGGGGGATGGTGTCAAAGGACTTAACAAGGTCTAGATAGGGTGTGTGGACCACCTTACCCTTGTCCATGGCTCTGGATACTGATTCAAAGAAGTCAATCAGGTTCAGGAGACAAGATCTGCCCTTCACGAACCCAAACTGGGTGGGGTCCAGTGTTTGAAGGTTGCCAATGTCTTTGTTTATAAGTTCCATGATAATACGCTCCATGGCCTTGCAGATAAGGCTCGTCAGACTGATGGGACGGTAGTTTCTGGGATCCAAGGTGGATCCCCCCTTGTGGAGTGGGATAACTGTAGCTCTGCGCCACTCAGTGGGCACGAAACCTGAGGTGAGGCTATGATTAAACATGACACTTAGGTGAGGTGCCAGTTCATATTGTAGTTCATGTAGTACACAGCCCGGGATGTCATCTAGTCCCATGGATGCTGTATTCTTAGCTTTGGAGAGTGCATTTTTTACCTGTGTGGCCGTTATTACTGGAAATTGGCAATCTTCCGTTACTGAGATGGGCCATTTAGGAGGTGGGGGGGTGAAGTTGGCACTGAATCGATCTGCCAGGATATTGGCAATATCCTTGGGATCAGTATATTTAATGCCATTCTGTTTTAGCTCAGAGCAGATCTGAGCATTGCCATTTAGATAGGAATGCCTTGTGGTTGTCTTTGGAATCTTTGGCAATTTTATTTTCGCAACTAGCTTTGGAGGATTTTATGAGGGATCTCAGTTTCTTACTAAGGCTGGTAAGGGAGTTTTTTGCATCCTGGGATTTTCCTCTTTTCTGCAACAGTTTCTTCCTTTTGTTGTAAAGTTTGTTTTTGGCAGGGGACCACCAGATTGGCTTCCTTTTTTTGGATGACAGCATCTTGGCTCTATTTGGGATGGCACGATTCATGCATGAGTGGATGTGCTCATACAGTGCCTTAGTGTAGGATTCAGCAGTTGAACTTTCAGTTCCCATCTGCATGGGTGTCATGAAGTTTGTCACTTCTCACTTGAGTAGCATGAAGTTGGCTTTGGAGAAGTTTTTTATGGAGGTTTCCTTACTGGGGGGTGGGTGTGGGATGTGAATTTTAAGGGTGATTAGCTTATGGTCAGACCTGACTAACGAGGGGGTGACTATAAGTGTGGAGCATCGATTTCCCATGTTGGTAATGACCATGTCTAGGATATTGGAGCCCCTGGTGGGACTATGGATTAGTTGATCCAGGGCGTTGGAATTTATGAATTCCAAGAACTGTTGGGCAAAGGTGTTGGTACATGAGTAGTTTTCCCAGTTAATGGCAGGGTAATTAAAATCACCCAGTATTAGGGTGTTTGGTTCTATCTTAATATTTTCCAGCATGTTTAGAAAGGTGTAGTGAGAAACTTGGGGTATGGTGAGGGATCTGTAGCAAGCTACAATTTGGGTTGCAGTCTTACCTAGTGTTAGTTATACCTGGAGAATTTCAGATGCATTGTGTTGGGCAACTAGCCTAGTGGTGTGAATATCCTTGGTGAATATTGACACTCCCCCACCTTTAGTGTTTCGGTCCTGGTTTGGTGGCCAAAAAGTGTGGTAAGAGTTGTAGCCTGGTATTGCAGGGGTGCTCTCTGGAGCCTTGAACCAGGTCTCAGTTACTGCACAGATATCAGTGTTCTCCATTTTTAGGAGTGCCTCGAGAGAGTGCATTTTGAGGTTTAGACTTCTAGCATTGAGTAGCATTACCTTCAGATTTTGCATGCTTGTACCTGTTACGGTGGTGGTTTTGTCCTTTGAACTTTGCCTAAAAAAGGCACTATAGGGGTGGCAAGAGCCTTAACGAGTAACCTGAATCCCAGGGGTGACAGGTGCAGACCATCTCTAGCAAAGCATCGTGGTCTGTCGATCATGTCGTCCCAGGCAGACAGATACAGGATCCCCTTTGAATGACACCAGAAGCTTAGCCAATTGTTGAAGTCAATCATTTTGTCCTTATAGTGTGGTGCCATTCTGGGTGAAGGCAGGATGCTACTCAAGGCTAGGGTCATACCTGCCTGGGCCACATGATCCGAGAGCTCTTCCATGTCTCTTTTCATGTAGTCCAGGGAGGTATGTCTCAAGTCATTCACTCCAACATGGACAATGACAGAGTCATATTTGTACTTGTTATGGAGTGCCTTCAGTGCATGCGTTATGTGGCGGATCCTGGCACCTGACAGGCAACTGACTGTAATTTTCTCCTTGTTCAACCTGGTGAGTGGCACATCAGTGTGCCAGACTATAGAGTCACCTATGACTAAAGTGTCTTGCCTTAGGGGCTGTTGCTGGGTGGCACACTGGTGTTGTGAACTATGTGACGCTTTGGTTGTGATTGGTGTTTGTTTGCGTTTCGGCTTCAGAGGTCCTTGTTGCTTGGGCAGGTTACAGTTAAGAGCCTCTGCATATGTGGATTTAGTGTTGCTATATGTGGGTGCTGGTGGTGTGGGTTTAGAAGGGCTATGTGTTGCTTGAGGTGTAGTGTGGGTGTTAACCTTCTCCTCTTGACTGTCTAACACAATCTTGGGTGGAGAGAGGTTTGCTTCCATTTTGGCTATGTAAGTGGATCTCTCACAGGTTATAGTGCTGGGTGGTAGGAGGAGAGGGTTGTCTGTGTACATTAGGCAGTTGCTGCATTGCCCCAGTATGCCCAGATTCACCAGGTGGACAGGAGAAATCACCGGAAGCTGACCCTTGGACATGCCTGGTTTGGTGCTTTTTTTTTTTTTTTGTAAAGTAGAGGAGCTGTTTTCCCTAACCTTAGCAAGGTACTTTGCAATTATAGGCTGTTTAGTGCCTACTATTAATTTCTCCTTATTAACAAGGAGAGCTGAGTGCTTGTATCAGTTTAAGGCTTCCTAGTGCTTTCCAACAGGTATTAGAGCAAGTGCTCGTCACAGGGATGCTTAAAGGCAAGATGAAAAAAAAATGCACACTGCAGTGTGCACTAGAGAAGTTAGATGTGAAAGTAGGTAACTTAAGTTTTACCTGTTTAAAAAGTTAAGGTTTAGTGGAGAGTTACTATTTTTAAAACAGCAAGATGGATTGAAAGGGATGGTCACTTTTGTATTCTGGTACTATGGAATACAGTAGGATGGCCAATAAATTTAAATAGTTAAAGGGGGGGGATTTCAAAAATGATGATTTTGTGATTACTCACACAAGCCAGTGAAAGTAGAGAGGAAATGAGATATATGGTCAGATTAACATAAGAGGCAGGCAACTAAAAAGACAGTGGTATTTAACAAGACAACTGTAACTGGGTGGGAGGACGGGAAAAAAAAATTCTGCCTGACTCAGAAGAGACAGAGCTGTGGTCTCTTTTGAAGTTTTAATATGCTGTTAAAGCAGAATGCAAGTAAAACACAAGGTAAAGAAAACAAACCACAGTATTCAAAATATAGAAATGCAATAAAGTAATACAAAATACAAAAAATAAAAGCAAACTAATCTTTCCTTCACAGCAAAGTGTAGCAGAGTCTGGATGAGCCTTTCTGGTAAAGCTCTGAAATGTTTTATTTTACCCCTTAAATAGAAGGTTTTACCCCTTAAATAGAAGGTTTAGTTCATGTACTTTGCCTCCAACTCACATACAGTATGTATCATCCTTGAGACCACACTGAAGTAGGGTGTCCCTGGTGACCTCACAACTGATCCTCAGCTTGGCTGTAATCATGGTGGTCATCCCTGTGGTCAGAGGAAATCACAACACATCTGATATGGAAGACTACATCAGGGAATATAATTTTTATTAATGTGATCAGTGTTGTACATCCTGTGCTCCAGTTTGGTGTGTGTGCAGAAAAGTATGCCTTTTACATGTACAAATGATGTTGGTTACAAAACTTGTAACTGATATGACAAAGCAAAAGTGATGGCAGTCTGTGGTGCAGCTGTTATCCTGTCTTCAGCTTGGCACACATTTGTTCACTAAGACTGATAAAATCTGACCACTTGTGTTGTACTAGTTTCTGAGTTTTTTTGCTAGTATTGATGCCATCTAATGCTTAAGAACCATAGTTATGGTGTGACTGGCTGATGAATGTCTGTATTTTTTTGTATTCCACGAAATAAGCCATTCATTTGCAATCACAGCCCTTCTATGGACATTTGCATGTCTCAATCATAACATCTATTGAAATCTAGTCCACTCCATTATTTAGACAAGATAGTGATAAATAAAATTGACTTCTGTCCTTGCGTGCAGCACTTAACATTGATATTATCCAGTCTACATCAGAAACAATGGAGTCTGAAAACTAACCACAATACTGTAAACATGCCACAGCACACAGTACCACATACATCAGTCATAACACTGTGCCACATACTTACAAAAAAATATAGCAACCTCCATTAAAGCACATTTAACATTTTTAAAAACTAAAAAAATTCTCATCTCAGAAACAATTATCCAAGAATATAGCACCACACCTAAAACCAACGTAATAATGGACTGAAAATGTAAATAAGAGACTTCCATCAGAAAGGTGAAGAACTGAACATAAAATCTCATACATGCTGCACAATCAAAACAAATAGCAAAAAAACATCTTATAAGAAATTGTATTTTTCAGTATTGGATAGGATTCCATCAGATTATAGAGCTGATGATCACAAGAATAGTCTAGAAATGTTTGAAGCATTGTGGCAGATAAAATGTCAAACTGATACATTTCCAATGCTCAGTGACACTGTTAATATTAAATGTTTTTTAAAGAATAGATGACTGAAAAATTAAATTAAATACATTAATTAATTTGTGAATATTGTGTATACATATTCTTTCAAGGAGTGTTTTTTCAACCAAGTTTTTTATGGAAAGAAATTTATGGTATGTTCCTTTAAATAAGTAATTGTCTTTAGTAGAAGTGAAAGATGATTGGTTAATGAATTTTGCAGTGGTGAATAAACATCAGATTTAGTGGGGGGCGGGGTTTGTTTATTGTGAAGAAGTCAGTTGTATTTTGTGAATGAAAGCACTTAATAAAACTGTCTTCGATTTCAAACAATGTTATTTTTTTCTAAAATAAAAAAGGATATGAAATAATTAACATCATTATATACACACACCATATAATTCACTAACTCCTACCTTCTCAACTATCCAAACTACAGAGAAGCCAAACATAAATAAAATAAATTAATTATACAACTGCCCATAAATAAAATATATACTTACCTTCACTATCACCAGACACTAAAACTCCCTGACCCAGGCAATATGCGCTGCCATCATACCTCTCAACTGTTCTGCAGAACACCCATGATTTTGCTTCATAGTTTTGCCCTGTCCTTCATTTTTTTTTGAGAACTACCATGAATTACCTTCAGTCAGTATAATGTCAGACATTAGAGTTTCATACTTATTATTTTTCAGAAAACGCATGTTGATGTTATGCCTGCTGTTCTATTAACTTTTCAAGTGAATTAGAGTAAAATCTAAAAATTGACCCAGTTGTGGATCTTTGTCCCCATATTATTTTTAGCTTTGTCTGAAATTCTTCAGAAAGGAAGTTGGGAGGTAAGACTTTAATTCTCCTTAATACAGTGAACATTTGATTGACACATGACATAACCTAGTGCTGAGACTCTAATCCAAGACCTAACACTGACCTCCATCAACCAGCACCTCCCACACATGGACACATTTACAGTATGCATTCCAAATTCTCCATCTGCAACAACGTACTAACACCAACTCTTCCCCAAAACACATAAACACACTCACACACACAAACACACACTGGCACACAAATACACAGAAACACAGTCATATACACCCCCCCCACACACACACACACTGGCACACACATACACAGAAACACACTCATATATATATATATATATATATATATATATACACACACACACACACACACACACACACACACACACACACACAGAAACATTCACACATGTAGACACATGCACACACACACACACACACACCCTGCACCACACATACACAGAAGCAAACTCGGAGACAAACATACACACACACACATTCACACATATACACATACACATACACAGACACAAACAAACACACATAGACATTCACACACACATATATATATATATATATATATATATATATATATATATATATATACACACATACACAGACAGACAAACAAACACACACACACAAACATTCACACATGTATATATATATATATGGATCTACTTTATATAATCAAAAAAACACTTATTCGAAATTCATAATATCGAGATCACTTCAGCAAAACTACATATTATCGAACACCCGGAACATCACACTGTCACTCTGGGAAACTAACCACTGGGCACCACGGTGAAAAAACAAACCAAAGCAAATCAAACCCATCCAGGTGGGGGCTTCACCTCCCCACATGCCCCCATGTGGGGGGCTGTGCACTCCCACACCCTCATATGGGGGGCTGTGCCCCCACCCCCTAACTAAATATACCAACTCCAAGATCGCACTATAGCGGAGAAAGAGCAAAGTTCACCATGGTGGCCCAGTGGTTAGTTCACCAGCATGATAGTGCGATGTTCTGGGTGTTCAATAATGTACGGTTTTGCTGAAGTGGTCTTGAAGTTATGAAACTCGAGTAACTGTTTTTTTCGATTATATACAGTAGATCCACACGTGCACGCGCGTGCAGACACACACACACCAAATTAAGTAAACAAACAGATGTGTAACTACAAATCTGCAAAGGAAAAAAATCCAAACCCAAACTACAACAACCCTCTGTATTTGATGGACTGCAGTACAGAATGATCCCACACAAAAGCTCTAATTGACACTTACACATACAAGCCACAATGTCAGTCAGTAAAAATAATGTAAACATCAACAATGAATACAAAAATGAAAACACAAAAAGTTCAATCAATAACTATGTCAAGCAAAGTTCCACATTAGCACTCTTCAAGAAAAATCTTGATGAGTGGATGGAAATAGGAAATACACCCCGGGGATCACTTCTGTGGCTCTGCTCGACAGGTGCCCAGGAAATTAACTTTCTTGGGTGGCATAAGCCAGGGAACCTTGTTGGCAAGGCTTACTTCGGCCATTGGGCCGGTAGCTTAGTACCTACCTATGAACCTATGCTGCAAATAATCCACTCAAAAAAGTACCGAGTAAAAGTGCTTGTCAGTAATCCTGAAACCAGTAAGTAATATCCAATTCCCTCAAAGTGATTGAGAAAAGTGTTCTTACATATCTGTGTTTCTGATTACATTTTTGTCTGAATGTCCCCAGGTTGAAAATTGATCCATAGGTATCAATGCTGTACCTTGATTAACAAATTCAAATAATCAAGTAGCAAGTTATGACTGATGCTATCTCCCTATGTGAGGTACACAGAGACTGGCTCCTACTCCAAAAACTTCGCAGACAGTCAATATAAAAGCCCAATAGTCAAGGAGCAGTTCACTCAATAAGTTGATTTTTCAGTAACTTCAATTAATTTTGGCACTTTTGACAGATGTAAACATTTTAGCATTTTCAGCAGCAGAAACTCAACGAGGTACAACTCAGTACAACTCACTGAGGTTGCTATCAAAATGAAAGATGAGATCCATCTGTTAAATAAACTATCTAGTTCTCCAATGTGTAAAACAGGAATGATGTCCCCTAATAATCTGGGCTACAAGGAAGAGGATCGGTGAAACCTTCTCCCTTCCTAAGGTTACTGGAAGACCTTCTATATTCGTTTGTGCAGCAAAATGCAGACCCATTCCCATGGTACCACAGTAATGGGCCTGAGTCAGTGACTATGTTAAAGGCTACAGGAAGAGTTTTTTGTTGTGTTCATTCTTATTAGGAGCTAATTCTAAGACTCTGATGATAGTGTCCATATGCGCCCAGTGCTGGTGGTGTTTAGTATCAATAGCTCAACAGGTAGTAGGCTCGTCTTTAGTGAAGAAGGCTGTGTGTTCTATTCCTACACCAGGTAGTTGGATTACTTCTCTAAAACACCATGGCCCTAATAGTCTGAGTTGGTGGTAGCTCAGATGCATGTAAAAGACCCCACAGCACTTATCCAAAAGAATAGTGAAATTTCCCAGGTGGGCTGGCCAAATTTCCCCTAGTCAGTATGAATACCACCTTAGGTCTCCCCTGAAAAGAGGCCATTGACCTAGTAAGACTAACCTGGTCAACAAAGTATAAATAAATATAGAGAGGGATAAAGCTCTGACTATGTCCAAGGTGACCTGTGCTCAAGTAGCAGCTTGGTCACTTGATGGCAGTGACAAGGTGTGATGGGACTGCTCATAGTAGGGGGGAATTAAGAAAAGATGCCTTTTGCCAAATACCTGTGAAATGGGATAGTATTGCAAAAAGCATCCTGGGAGTGGGCTTTCAGCCTACCATGCACCTGCTTGGTGGTAGCCTTCAACACTGAGTGAACAGAAGCATGTAGTCACAAGGTGGAAGGCATACTGCATCCCTGCAGTGAGGCCTGTAACTCAACCCCCTGCCTAGATGGTGGGATTGTGACTATTAAAAAAAACGTCAGTTGTCTGGATGCTAGTAAAGGCATAAACAATTCACTTGTTTGTCTGTGTGATGGTTATTCCAAATGGCTTTCACTCCATACATGTAATTGTAATCAGGAAATTGTCTAGCAGAAAAAACTTATAGGAATTGATAAACTTGTAAAGAAGATAAAGCAAGGGAGAAGAGGGAGAGATAGTAGGAGTAGAGGAATAATTAAAAAGGTAAAACTTATATGAAAACCCCCAATATTTATAGTTACAGGAACACCTTAGTTTTGTGGGATTTGTGGTGGAGAAGACTACACAAGGGAGGAAGCTAGGGATGTTTAATGCTTTGGGAGGGAGGTTAAAACAGTATTCACTGCTGTCATTAGTACATGTGTATTTGAATGTCTCCTTTAGGTGAGCAATAAGATTTATCACTCGGATATCTTGTAGTAGTTGATTCCAGTTAAAAGGGACAATTTTCCTAAAATTCTGCCGACAGCAAGTTTGGCAAAATTGTCTTCACTATGACGTGAATGTCCCAAGTCCCTCATGACTGATTGTATGTTTAGTACATTATTATCAATGTGATAATTTGTGGGGATGTCATTCTCCCCAAAAGGGATGATGGTGAATTTTTTGGCATTCAGTTTGAGGCCATATTTCTGGCAACAGTCATTTGTTTGGGTGAGACCCTCTTGGAGGATATCCACATCACTAATGGAATTGATGACAGCACCCAGCTTTCAGTCATCTGCAAACTTGGGCAGCCATAGCCCACTAGATTTAGCCTGCATCTCTGTGAAGTATATCCCAAACAGCAGAGGCCCCAAGACCAATCCCTGGGGTACACCACTTGTTACAGATCTTCTACTTGAGGTGGCTTCCCCTAGATTGACTAGGTGGGTTCTATCAGTGAGCCAGTTTGCTACCCATCTGGTAACATATAGATTGATGCATAGTTGAGAGTTTATCTATTATACCTGAGTGGGGAATAGTATCGAAGGCCATGGCCAGGTCAAGGTAGGTGGTGTGCACTATCTTCCCCTTGTCTATGCCCTTGGTGACTGTCTCAAAGAAGGTGACCAAATTTAACAGGCATGACCTCCCCTTGACAAAACCAAACTGTGTGGGATCAAGTGTCTGGAGGTTGCCAATGTCCTTCTTAATGAGGTCCATGATAATCCACTCCATGGCCTTACAGATCAGGCTAGTTAGGCTGATATGTCTATAATTTCCGGGATTGGTGGACGCTCCACCTTTGTGCAAAGGGATGACAATAGCTGTCCTCCACTCAGCTGGGATGGAGCCGGTACTCAGGCTTTGGTTAAATAGGGTACCTAATGATGCTGCAAGTTCCTGCCTGAGTTCATGTAGCATGCAGCCTGGGATGTTATCAAGTCCCATGGAGGCTGTATTTTTAACTTTGAGAGGGCAGTGATGACTTGCTCCGTAGAGATAAGGGAAGGGAGGAAGGTACTGGGGATGTCCTGTTTTACAGGTGAGGGGGGGGCAGAGGAGTGAAGTTTTCACTGAACCTGTCTGCCAGCAGGTTGGCTGTATCTACATGGTTTGTGTATGTGGTGTCCTTGACCACCAGTTCTGTACAGATCTGGGTGCTTCCCTTGAGATTGCAGACATATGTGAAGAAAGACCTATTTAGTAGATGTGCCCAGTTTGGACTCAAAGTTTGCTTTAGAGGATTTCACTAGTGCTCTTATTTGCTTTTTCAGGCTAAGGAGAGATTGCTTCCAATTAGACACCTGCTCCATCTTGGTCCTGGACAGCAATCTTTTTCCTTTTATTACAGTTCATTTATTGTAGATGTCCACCAGACAGGTTTACTCTTCCTTGAGGAGGAGGATTTTTTCCTGTCTGGTATTCCTGATTCCATGCAGCTATATAAATGCTCATATGCTTTGGTGTAAGTTTGGACATATGTGCCAGGTTCTGTGGAGGGAGAGGGGGCTGTGAAGCTGTTTATACCTTCCCTCAGGAGGCTGTAATCAGCTTTGGGGTTTTTTGTTTGACCCTAGCTGGGGGAGGGGTTGGGAGAGATAGTGACTTTGAATGTGACTGCTTTGTGGTTTGATCTTACCAGGGATGCTGACACTGTAGGAATGCTGCAGTGGTTACTTATGTTGGTTAATACCAAGTCCAAAATATTTTCACCTCTTGTGGGAGTGAGACTTGTGCTAGACACCATAGGTTCATAGGAGTCAGCCTATAGATCTAAACCTCTTCTGCAACATCAGCAGAACAGTTTGGAGGGACAGGTATATCTCGCAGAGGATACCTCTGCTGTGGAACAGACTCACCATCCACATAAAACAAAGTTCAGCCCTGTCTATATTTAAGCACAACTTAGATCTATGGATGGGAAACCGAAAATTTACCCCAGGACTGTACGCTGTACTACTAATGGACAGAGGCAGTTTCCAAATGCTTTATCCCATGTAAAGGCCCCCCTAAAATGATCTATGATATGATCTCAGTTATTCTCATTAGGGGTAATATATAATTATCTATCATGGGATGGGCAAGGCCAGTCTATAACCAGATGTGCTAGATTATTCTGAGCACAAATGGGAAACTGGCTAGTCTTAAAATGGACTGTAAGTCATCTAGCCAAATACCTAGCTATGAACCTATGGTGTCTAGCACAAGTCTCAGACATTTGTATTGGTGCACTACTGATATGGGAGTATTGCTGGAGTAAGAAAGCAAAGGGGCTTAGAGAAGCATATTTTTTGCTGTTTGCTGAGTGTAATAACTGCAGTTTTTGAATACTTTAGAGTTAGTAGGTTATTTGTTAGCCACTTATGCAATGTATTGAAGTCTTTTTTGTGGCTTTCTAAGGAGTGGAAGTAGGTAGGGATGTTCTGCAAAGGATAACGTCGTCTGCATGAAGACTGATATGGGAGGAGGCTGCAAAGGGGTTTATAGCATTTATAAGCCTTGGAAAGAAAATAGGCCCAAGAACAGACCCCTTGGGGAATGTCAGCTGTGAATGATGCTGCTGAGGTGATATTGTTGCCTGACTGCACTCTGAAGTTTATGTTGGAAAGGTAGTTATAGAAGCAAGAGATACTATTTGGGCTACAGATAAAAAGCTGCAGTGTTTTAAGGAAAATTAAATGAGTAACACTTTTAAAAAGCCATGCTAAAATCTATAAATTGGCACCTGCTAGGTGGCCCTTGTATGGAGAAATGAATGGATTGAGGTTGATAATTTCATGTTTTTTCAAGTATGGAGGCAAAACTGACATAGAAAAAAATAGTGTCCAGGTGCAAAGGCAAAATGGGTCATTCATTATATATTGCTAAGAAGAATGCCTAAAACAGGTCATTACTAGAAGAGTCACCTCCTTGGTATTGCATTAAACTCCAGTGCATATTTTCAAACTACTCTCTACACGCTGTGGTATGCTATTTATCGAATATGAAAAGGCTCCATCTGAATTCAGCCTCCTCAGTTACTCTTATTTAGTTTTTTGTTCTTCTTTCGGCTTTTCCCAGTTAGGGGTCGCCACAGCAGAACTCCGGTCCGCTAATGATTGGCAGTAGATTTTTATGGTGCCGAGGTATCAGCTTGATGCCCAACCTTCAACAAAGGCACACCCATTTCACGCATGTCTTTTGAATGCCACTCGACCGTGGAGAGGACATGCAGACTCCACACAGAAGGCGCTCCAGCCGAGAATTGAACTTGAGAACCTCTTGCTGTGAGGCGACAATGCTACCGCTGCACCACCGTGACTTTTATTTAGTCATGTGATTAAATGTCACCTGACATATGCTGATCTCTTTTATACTTTCAGATGCTATGGCTATCACATTGCCTTTTTCCAACTTATAAAGCCTACACCTTTGACCTAATCATGTTTTTATATTCCATAACTCAGAAAAGTTTGTGTATATTACAAATGTCTATTACTCCTATTATCTTTTTCATTGTCGCCACTAATTTATTCCTCTGTGGAGCCTTTGTAAATTAATGTGTTCAAGTGCCCAAAAGCACCTAACCTAGATGACATATTCAAGAGAAATGTGAATTAACAAAGGAAACTAACCAGATGAAATTACCTGCATTTACTGGACATGTATGCAAAGTGTTGTATAATAACAGATAAGGAAAGTCAGTTTTATCAGATTTATATTCATGCTCTACTGAGGTACAAAACTGAAATGAATGATAAATTCTGGAACTTTATTTTTCAAAAAAATAAGAATAGATTTACAAAATTAGATAGAAAAGCAAACATTGTCTGCTTTTCATCTGATCCATCCTCAACGTCTTATACTAAAACTTTGGATCCGAGAGGTCTGACAACTGCCCTACGCACAATGCTCCTCTCCTGCCTGAATTACCTCAGATCACGTTTGCTGACTGACCTAAAAGTGATGCAAATATAATAAACACTATACGGTGTAAGAGGTACAAGAGATCAACAGGGTCCAAACGATATCTGGCAAACTCTTAGAAGTCAATAATGATGATTCGGAAGGGGAAGGAGGAAGGGAGGGGAAATGAAGCAAATGAAAAGAAGACAACACGGATCTACTGTTATGGTGAGTACAAAACATTTGTATCTAATGTTCACTTTCTTCATCTAATTCAACATGCGGGGCAGATTCCCAAGCTACCTGACAGGGACCTAGGTGGACTCAACAATGAATATTCCTGAATATGGCAGAGCTGAAAGATGTGCATATCCTGGATTGCACATCTAACCTGTAGTGAGACACAAAGATACAAACTGAGGACCAAGTTGCTACAATGTATGTCACTGACAGGCACTCATTTTACAAATGCCATTGAGGCTGCCATTGCTCTGGTAGAGTGCACTGTAGGCTTAGCTTGTAAGGACATATATCATAAATCATAGACAAATGAAATGCAATCTAACAACCATCTTTAGAGGATTACCTTAGACACTGATTGTCCCAGCATTTTCCTGGAGAAGGATATAAACAGTGGATCCAATTTTCTGATAGTCTTAGTATGATAGAGGTGGGCAAGGCCGATAGGATATTTAGGGATAGGATACGTGAGCATCTTTATCAGATAAGAAGTAGGGTGACAGTGAATGCACTCTCCAAACATGTCTTGGATACTGATGAGAGACACTGGTTTAAGTTTATGGTTATTGAGGTGGTCTAACCTAGCCCATGGGGAGGTGACATCAGGAATGTAACTGAAACCCGGGAAACGAGATGGATTATTAGGCTTAGGGCTGACCAATATCCTGGGCTTAATAATAAGGTGCCCCTTAAACCTATTCTGAAATCCAGAGGGCTAAGGACCTGATGGTCCTTTTTTATTTTTGTTTTTATTTTTATTTTTATTTTAAGACATGTTTATAGTTAGGGATATGCATTTATATGAGTGTATACATATGTATATTTTTCTTGTTATGGATACATGTTATTTTATATATATATTTTTTTGAAGAATAGTTCTAATTGTTTGGATGTATCTTTAAGAACTAATTAAGTGCTGATTTCCCGCTGTTTTAGGTATAAATATATGCTGCTTTCAGTTGTTTTATATGGTCTGATGAAGCGCTACTGGGTGAAAGCGCTTGCCTGTCTTTTTTACATGGAATAAACTGTCAAGATTATGGTGGATGTTTACTGAATTCTTCAGCTCTGTATTACTCCGTTACCCTGTGGAATTGTTGCTTTTATTTATTGGACTGCTTGTGGGTATCGGAGTATTTACCCTCTGTGAGTTGTTATTCTTCATACTGTTTACATGATAGAGGTAGAACCTGAGATGTCCATGCACATCTAATGTGTGTAACATATGCTCTCCAAACTCACAAATCAATTTGTTGGTTCACATTAGATTCAAAACCTACATTAGGAAGAAAGGGTTAGTTCTCCGTGATACTCTGTCTTTATGGAAGATAAAGACTGGAGTCTTGTACGATTGTGCCTGTAGTTCTGACTCCCATTTAGCAGATGTAATGGCAACCATAAAAATAGTCCTCCATGAAAGAAACTTCATATCTACAGATGTTGCTGGTTGGGTTAGAGAATGAAGTAAGGTGGTGAAATCTCTGGGACAGATTGGATCACAAACTGAGGGTCTCAATAAAAAGGTTCCTCTAAGAAAGGCACCTTTCTGAGGGAAGCAATGGAAGCATTGTTGAGCCCTATGGGAAAGTCTGAAGTGGCTGCTAATTGTACTTTGTGGAATAACTTGACCCAGCCATGAAAAGTTCTGAAAGAAATTCCGAAACTTTTAGTAGAGATGCTGAAAAGGGATCTAGTCCATTAGAACAGGCCCAGATGGAAAAATACTTCCATTTGCTCTTGTAAGTCAAGGTTGAGTTTCTTTGGGAAGAATTCACAATATGGACTATGGAGAAGAAAGCTTGGCATTTCTGACTATTGCTGATCTCTGTCTGGATTTGACTTTGAATTGAAGTTTTTTCATTTAAGGTTTGGTTACTTCTATTTTTATCCTTTTCTTATATTGCACTTGTTTTGTTTTAAGCTTGTTGTTCTTTTGTAGTTTTAAGAGGTCTTGGCTAGGGTCAGTTAGAAAAAATTAGAAAATAATTAATTTGCATACAGTGAATAACATCCAGCTAATCAGTGTGAGGAGCTGAGAAATAACAGTCCTCATTTAGCTAGCAATATTTGGAGGCATCTTTATTTAACTGGAGTGCTTCTTTGACTTGTTTGCTGTTCTCTGCCGGACTATTGCTGATCTCTGTCTGCATTTTATTCCCCCCCACCTGCCCAACTGTTGTCATACTTTTAAACTTGGCTGCTTTTGAGTTACTCACCCCTACTATAAATCTGATTTTGGATGCTCCTCCCAGTCCCATCTCATCAGCTCATTATACTGAGTACAGAGAGATCATTTGGGAAGCCCCACCCTCTTAGTCTCCTAAACTTGAATTATCTTCTGTTTCCTGCCTTCATTCTTAAAAAATGCACTTTATTCAGCTGCTTTACTGTATCTGTGCTTCTTCTTACTTTATTACTTTAGTCTA
The DNA here is from genome assembly GCF_019279795.1 of Protopterus annectens. Lineage (NCBI taxonomy): Eukaryota > Metazoa > Chordata > Ceratodontiformes > Protopteridae > Protopterus > Protopterus annectens. Next base: position 362,793,732 of record NC_056744.1, on the reverse strand, counting down.
CATTTTTCTGCTTGCTCTTAAAGTGTTCAGTTGCATTTCTTCTGCTGCATTTATTATTGCCTGTTAGTAGCCTGATTACATTGTAACTGTTATTCTAAGCTCTTAGTTTTGATTTAAGTACTTGATCTTCAAACTAGTTATTTTAACATAAGGAAGCCTTGCAGCCTACACTCTTGTGGCAGGAGAGGTAGCTTAAATCCTTCTAAGTTGGGAATTGCTGGTTGAAGGCTTATTGTGTCTGTTATTCTGAAAGTGTCTTAGTTCTGGTTTAAGCATTTGGTCTTCAGGCTTGTTATTTTACATTAAGAAGGTTTGTGGTCTATACTGTTGTGGCAGGAGAGGCTAGCCTACACCCTTCCGAGCTGGGAATTGATGGTTGATGGCTTAATGTGTCTGTTATTCTGAAAGTGCCTTATGTCTGGTTTAAGCACTTGGAAACCAATTATTTTACATTAGGAAGTTTGTGGTCTACACTCTTGTGGGAGGAGAGGGTAGCCTTCACCCTTCTGAACTGGGAATTGCTGGTGAAGGCTTATTATGCCTGTTATTCTAAGTGTCTGTTCTGGTCTGTGGTCTGCACTCTTGTAGCATTACTGTCTAGACAGATTAATTTTTAACTACTAGAGCATCTGGTTTGCACATAGCCGAGTGTTGCTCATCAAGTTCCTTGTCTTATTGACTTGTTTAATATTTACATTTCCCTCACTCCTCCCTAGTAGATCAGTAGCCATGGAGATGCATGTTCCCGACTCTCTCTCTGGACAGTCTGGTTGAGATGGGTATTCTGAGGCATTGTAACAATTACCTCATGTACACTGACAACACACTTATTCTAAATAAAACAGATAGTGGATGCGAGAGGTGTAAATACACTTTAACGCAAACCTCTCTCATACAACCCAAGCTAATCCTACAGAGGTTGTCAGTGACACTTGCACCATTCCTAATGCACAGGTCAAAGACCCTTCACATAAAACTACTTATGCTGAGGCACTTACCGGTAACCTTCCTAAAAACACTAAGTCCTCCTGCACAGTACAATCAGAGAAAGGGTCCTCAGCCATCACATAAACACTCTGTTAAAACACCACCCACAGCTACACATAATAATACTGTATCCATTTCCTCTACTGCTAAGCCCTTAAGGCAAACTGGCACACAGCCAAATTTCCTGGTCATTGGTGAATCAATAGTGACCCACACTGATGTTCCCCTCACCAGACTGAGTAAAGAAAGAGAGTCACAGTTAGCTGCCTTTCCAGAGTTAGGATCTGTCAAGTCACACAGACTCACACAGACACTCAGGTCATTGAACCACAGGTACCAGTGTGACTCTATCATAGTCCACGTGGGTGTTAATGACCTGAGACGTACCTACCTTGACTATATGAAGCAAGACATGATCAAACTTGCCAATTATGTGTCTCAAGCAGGTATGGGATTAGCACTGAGCAGCATACTACCTTCTCCAAGGTTGATGCCACGTTACCAACAGAAAATAATTGATTTTAACAACTGGCTTAGTTTCTGGTGTCAATCCAGTGGGGTACAATATTTGATAGCCTGGGAGGACATGGCTGACAGACCCGCTGCGTTGCAGTGATCATCTGTACTTATCCCCTCTAGGCTTTCAGATATTGGCAAAGTACTTTGCAGCCCCCAGTAGTGCATTTTTAGGCAATGCCAAACTGATAAACCTACCAACTTAAATCAACCTATGAAGGAACATCTGAAGGTGGTACTGCTCAATGCTAAAAGTCTTAATAAGAATCTCCACTCCCTGCAAGCCTTCCTCTCCCTGCAGAGTGTAAACATCTGTGTAGTAATGGAGACATGGTTTAAAATCACTGAGAGTACCCCAGCAGTGCAAAGTTATAATGCCTTTCACACTTTTAGATCAGCTACTGCACTTGAGGGAGCTAAATATGATGGAGTGTCAGTCTATATGAAGACTAATCTCACATCCATACTAGTTAAAGTGTATGACAGACTGGCACTCATACATGTGCAACTCAACATACATAGGGTGTCGTACCATGTCCTTGAAACATATAGGTCCATCTTCATGTCACAGAAAACCCATACTACCTATCTCAGTGTACTATAGTCCCTCAGTGTTCAACCCAATATGATATTCATGGGGGATCTCAACTACACCTCTGTAGATTGTGAAACCTTGACCTTGTACTTGCAAACATGGAGGAGCAATATCCATCACCCAGTGTAATGTCCTCATTCATCAAGTATGACCATAAGGCAGTATTACTTGAAATTAAATCTGGGGAGCCAATAAAACCAAAAACCTTTATGAACTATTCTAAGGCTAACTTCTCTCTATTAAGCAACAACTTGGCTAAATTCCAAGAACCCCCAAACCCATTAAAATCATAGAATACACTGAGTTATTTACAAAAATCTCTGTACAGCCATATTGTTAGCTGCATAGACTGAGCTGTGCCCACTCATATTAAGAATAAGACACACTCAAAAGACAAGCTACCCTGATGGAATCAAACTATCAATCGGTTATACAACAACAACAACAACAAAAAAAAATCTTGGCCAAGCTTTGGAGGTACATATCCATACATACTAAAAGCCTCCTGACCAATATAAACAGGCAGTTAAAAGGGTCAACTAATACTTCATAGGCTAAATTTGAAGAAAAAATAGCTTCTCAGGAAAAGGACAACCACAGAGCTTTCTAGAGCTATGTCCGTAACCTCAGAGGAAATGCACAACAATGAGCAGAATGTATTGTAAATGGCATCACCCACACTGAACCAGAGGCCATTGCCAACCTTTTAGCTGACAGGTTCAACTCAACCCCTCCCCCCACGATAGTCCAAAAGAAATATCACATAACACAATCCCCCCAACCATTACTAGAGAACAGGTCATTAGTGCACTTTCTAAGGCCAAAATCACTGCATCGTTGGGCCCTGATAACATCCTGGGATATTTAATAAATAGCATAATACATGACCTGTGTGGTCCATTTGAATCACTTTTCAATTGGAGCTTTCAGTCGGGTTTTGTGCCCAAGAATGGAAATGGCTACAGTCATTCCCCTGCACAAAGGAGGTCCAACCACCAATCCAGGTAACTACAGGCCCATAAGTCTTACAGTCTCATTTGTAAGGCCATGGAAGGAATCATCACGGACATGATAAATGAGGACATAGGTAACTTGCAAAGTCTGGTTCCATCACAGTTCAGCTTTATTAAAGGAAGGTCATGCCTATTAAATCTGGTGGATTGTTTTAGAAGATCAACAAAGCATTGAATGAAGGTAAGACTGTACACACAGCTTACCTCAATCTGGCCAAGGCTTTTGATACAATACCCCACTCAGGCATTATAGACAAGCTCACTAATTTAGGTATAAACCCTTTTATCACTCACTGGATAGCCAACTGGCTCACTGAGAGGACTGAGGAGGTCAAAATAGGTGAGGCCACCTACACCGAGGCCGGTCACTAGTAGAGTTCTCCAGGGTTCAGTATTGGTCCTGCTCCTTTTGGCATCTATTTCTCTGAAATGGAAGCAAATGCTGAAGCTTTATGGCTGACTAAGCAGATGATTGCAAGCTGGGGGTTCTCATCAGTTCCTCTGCAGACACTAGCATTCTTCAAGAAGGTCTATCTCTGACTAATAAATGGTGCCAACGCCATGGTCTTAAACTCAATGCTAAGAAATGCATAATTGTGCCCTTTGAGAAATCAACCATCCTGGCTAATTGCCATGTTGATAATACACACCTAAGAGTTGACCCAGTGGTCAGGGATCTGGGTACACACTTAGACAGTAGTCTTACCTTAGATCACCAGTGAGGAAATCCTTTTACATTGTGCAACTTATAAGTAAGGGCACAGCATCTAGGTCCAAAGAGGTCATTATCCCATTGTACTCCTCCCTGATCAGGCCAGTCATAGAGTATGATGCTCCTTTTGGTGTGTACCTGACCAGGCATATGCAGCAACAACAGTGACCTCAAAGTTTCCCTACAAAAAGAATACAAGGCAAAACAAACCTGCCTTATGCAGAGCACTGTAAAGCCCTTTCCCTCTACTCAGTCTCCTATAGCTTGCTGATTGGTGATCTGTGCCTGGCTTAGAAGGCATCCACAAACCCCACACTTATGAATCTCCTGCATATTTGTAAGTCAAAAGTACCAGAAATACAAGGTCTAGGGATCTTAATTTTGTCTGTTACTTAAACTAAACATGCTGGACAGACAGTGTGTCCTAGAGACTGCCACTCCTATGTAACAGGTTTCCATCCAGTTGAAGCTAAGTTTGTCTATTACCCAGTTTAAGAACAACCTAGATAAGTGTATGAGAAATAGGAAATTTACACCAGACCTGGCACCTATCTCCCTTATGGATATAGGTAGCTTATAAGTGCCTGGCCCTCAATGTCCAATTTGGAGTCAGGACATCATTATTCTTTCGGGAAAACTTAGCTAGGTTTAGAAAGAGCCCTGGGGTCATTAACCTAGTAACAGTCTATGAATCTATGGAGAAAACATGTGGTTAATTTAAGGTCTTGAGGTCTGGTAGAGATTACCCAGATGAGTGTGTGAGGAGATCCAGAAATGGATCCAGAACCCATGATGGGTGAAGATGGTAAGGCTAAAGAAATGGGAACCATACCTGCCGAGACCAGAAGGGAGCGATGAGGATTTCTCTACTCTTGCACCCTATAGCTTTCTGAATGAACTTGGGGATAAGAGGAATTGGTGGAAAGGTGACTTGGTGGCCAAGGATGGACAAGAGCATCTCTCAGTGATTGTCCTTGTGGAGTGATGAGGGCAAAGTAACTTCTGCATTTCTTGTTTAGATACGAAGCAAAAATGTCACAGCAAGGTCAGCCCCAGCAGCTGAAAATCTCCGTTGCCACTGTTTTGTTGATGGACCACCCATGAAGCAATAGTATAGCTCTGCTCAGTTCGTCCACTAGAATGTTGGATGTCCCAGGAATATGCATTGCTACTAGAAAATGAATGGAAGACATCACCCACTGCCAAATTCTCATGGCTTCTTGGCAAAGAGGGTACTATCAGGTTCCACCTTGTTTGCTGATGTACCAAACAACTGAAATATTGTCTGAGTATATGGCAAGCACAACCTTGGGTAGATGGTCCTGAAATGCCTGCAACATAAGGAGGACTGCTCTTAATTCCAAGACATTGATGTGAAGCTTGGCCTCTATGCAGACCATGTTCCTTAGAATGTCCTCCCTTCTAAATGCCAACCCCCTCACCCAAGAAGGGGAGCGTCTGTGGCCGCTGTGGTTCTGGGTATTGCAAGATGGAACTGTCTGCTCTGAGTTATTGAACTGAAAGAAATCCACCATAGAATGTAGTCCCTGCAGACGTGAGTGAGTTGTACTCTGTAGTGAAGAACGTACAGTTTTTGTGACCACTGTACAGCTAGTATCCACTGTAGAACTTTCATGTAATATCTGCCTAGGGGAACCATTGCTATAGAGGAAGCCATTAGACCTAGGAGGTATACTACCAGTCAAGCCTGGGATGTGCAATGATTTATCAGCAGGAGAGCTTTGGTTCTGATTGATCTGATTCACTCTGAGGGAAGTTTTGCTGTCTGATGTACAGTATCCATGTGTCAACCTATGAATTCTATGGCTTGAGTAGGAGGCAGCTTGGTCTTGTTAGTGTTTATAGAAATGCCCAGGTGAGTCTTCAGTTGTAATAGGAATAGCTGATGCTTTAGAGATAGATCTCTAGAGGTAGCATTTAGAAGTCAATCCTCTAGATATAGAAATATTTGGATCCCTTGGAACCTGAGATGGGCTATCATAGTTGCCATTATTTTGGTGAACACCCAGGGAGCTGTGGTGAGACCGAAATGCAGCACCCTGAACTGATAAAGACTGGTTCTCAGCCAGAAACAGAGGAATCTCCTGGATTGCTGCTGGATCTTGATATGATACTATGTGTCTTGGAGACTGATACAGCACATTCAATTGTCCTTCCTCAGCACAGGTAGAATAAACTGTACAGTGACCATCCAGAATTTTGTCTATTTTACAAACTGATTCAAATTTCTGAGGTCCAAAATTGATCATAGGTCCCCTGTCTATTTTGATACTAAAAAGAACCTTGAATAGATTATGGATCCTAGTTGTTCTTGGGGGACCAGTTGGATCACTTTTTTGTCCAGCAACTTTGAAATTTCTGCTGCTGTGGATTCCAACTGATTGGGTGGAGTATCAGGAATTCTTTGGTTTGTTTATGGGGTTTCTAAAAAGGGTATTATATAACCACTGGTAATGTTCCTCAGCACCTAAGAATCAGAAGTTATATTTTGCCAGACTAGAGGCTGTAAAGGAAGCATCCCCCTACTGCCTCCAGACTACTGCAGTCAGTCAAGCACTCAGGGATGCTGATAAGGTTTCTCACTGAATGGTCCATGGAAACCTTGGTTTGTGGACTGTCTCTCCCTCTAGGAGTCCTATCCCCAGGCATGTCTTGGTGAAAACCTTAAGATTTTTTTGAACCACATTTTTCTTCCTCCTGTCTAATTCCTGGAGAAGGATCTCTGAGGAGTTGAAAAATGGATTACAATGGCAGACAAGGTCTTACCATCCTGCTCACTCCTGGTAAATATATTCTTGAATTTTGGTCCAAATAAAGTGAAGCCATCAAAGGGGGCATTTATGAAGGACATCTTAAAGCTTTCTGCAAAGTTGCACAGTTGCATCCAGGCATAACGTTGCAAAGTAATAGCTGCACTGGCTGCTCAGGCTGTGCCATCTGCTGCAGTAGACAGCAGACTCATGGTGACATTCGAAGATGACTGTAGGGTAGACAACTGGGTATCCACAGTTTTTTGGATATCCGCTGGTAAGTTACCCGCCAGGAAATTTAAGAGCTCCCCAATCAATTCCCTCTCAGAACATGTCAGGTGAGCCATGTAGTTCAGCATATGAAGAGAAAAAAATGGCTGAAGGCTAAATCCATTTCCCCAGTCTGCCCAAAATCTCTGAATCTGTTAGGGGGATAGACAAAGGAACTCTCTTTGGACAGTTCTTTCTTTGTGGCTGCTGCTACTACCATGGCATCTATAGGGGGACTCTTAGCCCAATGTTTTCTTTCTTTGGGGGCAACTAGTATTCTGTCTGTTTTCTTTGAGATGGGCTCTGCTACATCAGGCTCCTTCCAGGCATTAAGAGTTATGAGGTTAACTAAGGTATCAAGAGGAGGGACCACCCAGGATATTGATGGGCTGGACCCAAAGGATTTGAGAAAACTGACTCATCAGGTGAAGGAATTTTGGTTGGCTATCCACCCCCCGCCCCCAGCTTCTGTATCATCAATTCAAGTATGTCTCCAAAGGAGACATGTTCCTTGGGGAGAACCTTGGGAAACCTTCTCTCTCATCTAAGTCATGTCTTTATTGACAGACTCAGGAGAGGAGTCACTATGCTTCCTCTTACAAGTCTTCTCCCAACAAATGTGCCTTAGGACTCATGGGGCGGAAGGGCACATCAAAATCTGAAATGAGACTCAAACACCATGTAGTCTCGAAGCCTACGGGATCCATCTGTCCCTGTCTACAAGAAACTAAGGAAGTACAAGCCATCTTCAGAGGGAGTCTGGGTAGATTCAAACTCTGAGCATATACCAGTCATCTTGGTTCAGCCAAGGCTCTCTCCACAGACTCAAAAGCTGACTCAGCCAATAGAATCAAAGAATAGCCACCTAGGTTAGCAGAATCGGTAGTCCTCTCGATTCCAAGGGCTGAAGGCTCCAAGGAGGACCTCAGAACCAAGATGATCAATGCTGAAGCCCTGAGTAGTAGGAGCAGCTCCAAAAACCGCATGGATGACTCCACCATCGGAGCTCCAAAACAGATGCTCTGGATCCGGGACTCAACCAGAATGCATCAGAATTGAGTTATTGAGGGAAGATGTTGAAGCCAAAGTCTATCGGGCTATCTACTCCAAAGCTGGTACCGCAGGAAGGTTGGATCCGACATACACCAGCTCCAAGATGGCATAGGAAGTTGAACAGTTGGGATGAAAGAGAATGACCCCAGTTCTTTCCTTGGGGATGATGGGCCCCAGTGAAAAAGAAGTCTTCGGGGATGGAGTCTGAATCCTAGCAACAGTAGGATCTGACTATTTTGAATCCTTAGATTCAGTACCCACAATAGCTGTGGAGCCGGGAGATCTTTTCTTAGATTTTTCCAAACAATTCTCAGGTCTCTTTTCTTTAGATGTTTCTCTTGCTTTGTCTGTATCCTTTTCTGTCTTTTTCCTTTGATATTTCCCTTTCCTTGTCTCTCTTTTTCTCAGAAGAAGGGAAAGTGGTTGATGCCTTCGGATCTGAAGACATTTTGGACCCTACCTGTGGAGAAGTAGACCTTTTAAAATATTTTTTCTTTTCTCCCCTGGAGGACTCTGATGCTGAAAGCAGCACAAATGGAGCCCAAACCCTGTAAGTGGGAAGGCACCAAGCAGTAGACACACTGCAAGTGTGAGTCTTGAGGGGTATGCCCTCAGGAAGAACCCTTTATAAATCAAGTCAACATTAGAATAAGAAATAATAATAAAAAATGATATAAATCTTAACTACAAATAACCTATAAACTACAAGCTCACTAAACTAACAACTATCCTCATATTAGATTGAAGAATGCACACACAGAAGAAATATATATATATATATATATATATATATATATATATGTATATATATATATATATATATATATATATATATATATATATATATATGTATGAAAATAGCAATAATCTACCCTTAACAACTACTTGGAACTTAATGCTACTCTAACTTAATAACTAGTATCAAAAATTCCTAAAAGGGAGAAATATGCTTTCACTTATCATGAAAAATGATGGATCGCTTGGCCCACATGTCTGGTTTTGTCAGGTGGCAAATGAGATCTGAGGTAATTCAAGCAGGAGAGGGGGATTGTGGGTAGGAGAGGAGTTGGAGCTCTATTATCCAAAGCTTTAGTATAAGGTACCAAGGTCAGATCCGGATGGATCTGACAACCCACATGTTGCATCAGGTGAAAAAAGACAACATCGGATCTTATGTTGCACTCAGTAATTAAAATGAATCATGCTCCATTTTGGAAGACTTTTACCTAGAGAATTTTACACAAAGTTTAGTTCACTCCAGAAAAGCTAGCCAAAATAAGTAAATCTAAAAGCAAGACATGCTGGAGGTGTAGCATGGATATTAAAGCAGCGTGGGCTCACATTTTATATGAAAGTGGTCTTACATGATTTCTGAGCATGTATATAAATGCTTGGACAAACATAGTGGATATATAATTTTCATATTTCTAAAGATTTGGTGTTAGAAACTGTCCCGATTGCTTCTTCTAGTAGAAGGGAGAAATCTTTTATGGCACGTTTTGGCTGTAGCTAGGAAAACTATAACCAGAAGGTTGTAATGGCCTTAGCTAGTTTTTAGAATTTTTTTGTAATGCTTATGGAAATATGTGAAAAAGATGTTAAAATAATTAAATTGAGTCCAAAGTCAGAAATAACTATTTTTATATATTGGCCAACAGTTATTTGATTTATATATAAATATGAAGAAGCTGATTATTTTGCCTCATATCTTTTCATGTTCTGATTTAGATATAAGAGCGCTAAATAAAATATACTATGATACGGATATAAATGATAGAAGGAATACTAGACCACACACTGCATATAGCTGTTTAGGCTGCTATAATTTGAATGATGTCATAGTATGATTGATTTTTAATGCATTAATTGTTTACTGTGAATCAGAAACTGTTGCAAATATTTGTTAATGTATTTTCAAAACCATCAGTTCCTAAAAGTAAATTAATATGAAAATATCATCCAGATTTCAATGCATCGCTGACATCTTCAGGAATTTTTGTGTCACTGCCTCCACCAGGATACTGTATCTACTTCTGAAGTATATGAATGTTGGCATTATTTGGTTTAATGGGATCATTTTGTATAGCCTGTAATTCTCACCATATTGTCCTCTATCACAGACCTTAGGTGGCATACTGGTGTCAACTTAGTTACCCTAAACACAATCATCAGCACTTAAACCAAGCTCAACCACCTGTACATTGATAAGCATATTTGCCCTGTATCAGTTTGTGTGTTCCTGCAACACCCAACACACATACACACCCACACAGACGCACAAGCAAGCACACATGCATACATAGAAATACACTAAGTACAACTGCGGTGGTGGTGCTGCAGTAGCGTTGTCTCCTCACAGTATGACGTTGTCCTGTTCGATTCTCAGCTAGAGCATCTTCTGTATGGAGACATGTGTGAATGGGCATACCTTCATTGAAGGTTGTGCTTCAGAGCTGGCAACTCGGCACATAAAAATCTACTGCCAATCATTAGTGGACCGGAGTTCCACTGTGGCGACCCCTAACCGGGAAAAGCCGAAAGACACAACAACAACTTTGCTCTTATGACTTGTTGAGTTATCCCACACTGAAAGTTGAAGCAAGGCATTCTGGGAGCTATGCAGATTTCACAAAAAACGTAATAGCCATGTGTGAACTCAGTGTTTAAGCAATACAGAGATCCACAAAATGCCCTCTATTAGTGCCACCTTCTGCTATTTATTTAATTTATACTTGTAAAACATTAAGCAAAGCTTATTTCATTGCAATATATACAACTTTTAGAGCAAAATAATAAATATACAAATCAAATAAAACAGGTAGAATGAAAATTAGTTATACAAATAACTGTTTTAGCACATTTATTTGCACAATTCCATACTTTTATGGGGTTTTATTTATTTATTTTTTACAAGTGTTTTTTCTTTTTATTTGTTTTTTGGTTGTGAAACGTTTTATGCACCACCCCAGTTGTTGTACTTAATACTTTTATGTTGTTTTATATTTTTTGCAAATATCTGTCAGTTTCCTTAACTTGAACTTGGAATCTGTAAAAATGTTCACTGTACTTCTTACTACACGGAGTTCAGTATAGACCAGTGTTAGGTTTTAGCTTTAAGGTTTCCCCTCTATATCCTGACAACTTTGCATCTGCATTTTAGCCTTGCGAGATGACACGTATGTACTATGGGTATAAACCAGAGTCAGTCTACAATCGTATAGCATCCACACAAGTTTGCATGGAGATTTAAAACTAAACCTATTCTAAAAAGAAAAACAAAATTAATACCATCTGCACTTGGTGTGTATGTCCTTTTTCAGAAAAGTACCTGGAAAGAGCTGTGTGTTTCTTGTAGAAGTTTTCCAGTTAGTCTATTATTAAATCCATATACACTCAGCTTATCTACTTTCTGATGTGTATTTCTTTTGCAAAAGCTATATCAAAGTCAGATTAAGTTGTATTGATAGTTTTACAGAAATTAAAGTACTATGCCATTGTTTAGTAATAAGTAAGACCAACCTCCTGCTCTTTTGTAAAGGTAAAGTCTATTTATATGATGAATAAGTCTAGGATGTACCATGACCCGGTTAGACAACTCTTACCCTAAATGCAATGAAAACACATTTTAACCTGGAAAGAATATGTTCATTGCTGTCATGTCATTTTTGACAGCTTGCATTGTAAAAGAACTACTTATGCATTGCAGACCTGATAAATAGCTTAGACTATGTAAGGCTGGCAAGAGCTCAGTGTCTCGCTAGTGATGTTAGGTAAGGGAAGTTGACTGACTCACTTTCTGGCTACTTCTGTGACAAGGAAAAATGCGGTATATCCGAAGGCTATTTATCATTTGGTGAGGGAGATGGTGTCACTGCCTTTGGAAACCCTGAGTTATGAAAATGAACTAGCCCTCAATGGAAATACTGTGTTTCTCTTGGTCAGCACTGAGCATGATGTAAGAGATAAACCATAAAACTTTAGTGCATACATATGATATTTTTCCTTTGGAACCTGTTCAATGCTCTAAAGAAAGAGACTCACAGAATGTGTGAAAAAAGACAATGCAATGAACTATTCTCTTATCACTGACAATGTGAAGGTATAGATCAAAATCAGGGCTGGCATACAGAATAGAAAATCTATGTAGATGCCTGGGGCACATTATTACTTGCAGACAGTATAAAACACTTTATTCTAAGGGTCAGCACAAACAGGTCCAGATAAGGCCCAGTATAAAACCTATACATTGATCCTCTACAAATGACCAAATATTCATTTTTTTATGGATTATGAAACAGCTCCTGAGTAAAGAGATAAATTCTGTCCAATCCAGCAACCATTCCTTTCACCAAATAAATATAACCTAATGCAAGGCTTAAGTACCCAGGGTAAATTATATTTCTTCAGAGAGTGCAGGGGTGCTTCAAAATTAGCAGAGATCAGCAAAACTTTTTGTGATTAGTTGGTGAGCTTTATGACATGGAGTGATAAAGCCCTGATTATGACACAACAACTTGGGTTTGATTAGGAGCTGAGATGGTAGAGGATTTAATGGGGGCAGTGATGAGTAGTACTTGCAGGCCTTACTTGGAAGGGCTCTGCATGGCCAGGTGTACTTCATGTGTCACATCTGTTAATGAAGACTGGAGGCCTTCTGGAAGTGCTTGTTCCAATGGGAGCAAGGCCTTCTGAGGGGGTTGCATCACTCATGGACGTGGGTAACATACCCTCACTAAACCCTATTGCAAAATAATGACACTGGGCATGTGTAATGGGAGCCAGTGGGGACATGAAAGAACACTTATGATTTCCTGAGTAGTATGACGGCACTACTTTGACTGGTGGGCCCTCACCTGAAGATGAACAAATGGGCTGTCACCCTCAGGGGAATGAAATGCACAAATTGGGAGAAGGCTTGAGGGTCACCAGCAGATCAGGACCAAAAGAAACAGTCTTGATTAGTCCCATCTTGACTAAATTATGAGTCACCAATTCATCATGCCCCCACACAACATCCTTATACCACCCCAAGGCACAATGTCACTTAGGATAGACAAGAAAACCTCTAAGTAATGCGGCCTAGATGGCTTGCCTTACAGCAATGACATTACAGTACTATTTTGTGTGTAGTGTTTGATGTACGGGTGTTCTCAATCATTTGTAATTGACCAGCTGCCATTTTGGGGGGGTTGGGAATAGATCATTCCCAATAAAAGCCTGTATGACAATATGAACCAAACACAACTGATGTGAACATGTACACACAGAGACAAGCATATATGAGTGGTAAATGTCTGTACATAGGGAATTTCAGGAAGAATACGAAAGAGGACTATAAGCAAAAAATTATTTGTTAATCAGTTAAGCTCACTACGCAAAAGTGCCTCGTTCAGAATTTACCCAGCAGTACTGTGGCTAAAAAACAAGCTCAGAGCCACTCGGCTTGCAAATGAAGATTGTGGGGATCAAACACAGCACTACAGAATGAGCTCATTAACTGCTCATAGTCTTAACCTTAGCTACTGCTATGAATACCAGGTCTGCTATTTTCCATCTTTGTCTCAGTAATTGCTGCTTCATCTCTGCTTTTATCTCCCTAATGCTGGCAGTGTATTACAGTGTCTGAACCATGTGCTTTTGAAAGCTGCCTCTGTAGCTGCACTTACCACCTATTTTAGAGTCTATTCTATGTATACAACACCATCTCTGTAAAGAATGTTGTTTGTACGATTCTGTGCACCAACTCCTTTGTATCCTCAAGTCATTCATCATTTCATTTCCCTCATTAGCAGTGCCAGCGGCTCTGTAGGTAGTACCCACACATCTGATGCTGGAAAGATCAGAAGGCTGTGAGTTCTATCCTCACACCAGGTATACTTGGATTTATGTACTAGTAGTGGCACTGGGATGAAAACTGCCACAGTCATGAGGTGCCTTCCTTTGTATAAGGTATTAAATCGAGGTTCCATCTTCCTTAGTTGATGGATGTTAAAGATTCTATGGCTCTTATCAAAAAAAGTTAATGTGCACTGCCATCATGATCAAATTTCTATTAGTCTGTATAAATACTACATTGGGTCTCCCCTGAAACTAGTCCATATGCCTAGTGACACTAACCCATTCTTCAAAACCAAATAAAAATAATTTCTGAAGGGACTTACAAGCATCTGGGTCAACAATTTTACCCAGATATTATTTTGGGGAACCATATTCCTTTTATATCCCAAGAGGCAATCTGATGGAAATAACTGCAACTGTTGGATTCATATATGGAATGGGAAAATCTGGACTAGTAAACTTACAGATATTAATGTCAAAAATTCATTGCTTCTTAATCCATAAGAGAAAAGAACAAAATATGAGTTTGGAAGAGATGGAACTATAATATTCACACTCCACAACTTAATATAGTGTACTCCATAATAGACGCATAGGCTAGTACTAGGTTAACTGCACTTGTGGGATGTTTTAAGCCGATCCAATTACTCCATGTGAGAGTCAAACCCTGCACCTTAACAAATATGCAAAGACAGGTTGCACTGAGATACCCCTAGAAGTGTGATAATTTGGGGGAGAAAGTAAAGAGAGTAAGTCAGACATACCCCCCTCCAGTCCTTGGTCAGAAGTAGTAATCTCTGCCATTAATATCTGGAGCCCCCAACCCACAAAGCACCAGATCCCCACACACAATATATTCAACAGCTGCCACGATCTTTTCTCATCTCCATGACCAGCTCTGACTGATGATGTGTGAGTTAGAATTTTATATTCAAAACATGCATTTTACAGGTTAACAGAGATATATAACAACTGCCGATTCAAATGCCAAAGTCCCCCCATACACAAACAGACACTCACGCACAGACACACACACCTCGACATACACCTCCATAGACACACACACGCACGCACGCACACACACACACACACACACACACACACACACACACACACACACACACACACACACACACACACACACACACACTTCCTTATTGACCACAGATAATCAAACTGTTTATTATCAACCAAATAACTGTTGATCTGTTTAATGTCAGTTGTTGTAAAACAGCATTAATGAGGAGTGGCTGCAGAGATGACAGATTTAAAATATTAGTTCTGAGATTTAAGAAATGTATATATGTTAATATATAGGTTAAGGTCATTTGTTGAAAAGCCCTGGGGAAAGGGCATATTCCCCAGTCCCCGGGATTGTCTATTCTCGATCATCTGTATGACCAAAGTGCGTTGAAACTATGGAGGTCAGGTTTAGCTGAAATTGACCAATGCTAGAGAAACTATACATATATTCATGGCAGTTTATTCACCCCAATAGCATTTTATTTTTGTGCTATTCTTTTTTAATTTTCAGTGCACTTATTGGGTTATAATCATCCTCTCTGTTTTTATATAAGTTACTTTTAGGATCATAGGTGCATTGGTTTGCACTAGGCTATTGATCGGGGTCTTTACAATAGTAGCCATGTACCTAACCTAGTTTTGTCTTCAAGTACACTGGACACCTACATGGTGGAGGCTATGGTAGTAAGGAGGTAGCTAAGGGCTATATGTGGAGGAATATGTTAGTTTGGAATTATTTAACTTACTGTAAGCCTCTGTTCATCAGAGATATGGGGGTCAGACCAGGGAAGAATTTATGATTTCCCATCCAGTGATCAAGGTTTCACTTAGAAAGGGTCAGAGGTGAACAAAACTTCTTGTGGATTGGGAGCCTGTTCCATTGTGTGGGTTCCTTTGAGACACATATCAGTCTCTCCAGCATGTTGTATTTCTGTTGCAGGCAAAGTTCAGCCCTTGGATCTAGTGTTCTTGGTAATGTTTGCTTTGCGTATGTGCAAGAGGTCCATCAGAACTTGGTCTGGGGATGCCTTATATATCAGGCAAAGATCACCTCTCAGAACCCTGCAGGAGACTGGGTAAAGAGATAAGGTAAAGAGATAAGGCCTTAAGATGATATGACAAGAACAAGGTATTCATACCCTGGATCCTGCTGGTGAGGAACCATTGAGGGCATTCAGGGTATGTTATACCTATTTGATTTGTTTTCTTAGGAAAACTCAGCCATCTCAAGACTGTCTGTTTATAATTACTTGTACTAAAATTGAAGTAAAAAGCATGTTCAAAAGGATTTCACCAGAGTTGCATTTTTAAACAACATTTACCATATGCTTAAACTAAATCAAAATGGCATTGTCTTATTTATGTCAGTTCATTCTTTATAACTCTAGGATGTTTACACTTCAAAAGACTACTGGTTTAAAAGATTCAGTCTAAGTCTTCTCTCCCGAACTTCCAGCTTCTTCTTTGGGCTTCCAAACTCTTCAATACCCCCCAGCTTCTGTGTGCATCACTCCATGATTCTCCGTCCCTCTGTTAGAGAGGTCAGCATTTCCAATTTTCTGTCGCTCAGACATTCCTTTTATATGAAGGAGCATGGTGTCACTGCCCCCCCCCCCACACACACACACACACACACACAGATAGTGTAAAATTACAGCTTCATTAGCTTCACAGCTGCTGCCAGGGGGCATCATACCACTATATATAGACGTGTATGTATATATCTCTATATAGAAAGATAGACAGATATAGATAAATATATTTATATATATTTGATCAGTGTCAGTGGAGTGGCAGGTTACACACTCCACTCCCCTTTGGTACATAATACTGTATAGCTCTATATAATACAGGTCGCTTGTCGTAGTACTGTACAGGTCACATGCTTCTGGTACTATACAGGTCACATGCTACTGGTAATATACAGGTCACTTCTCCTAGTACTACAGGTCACTTGCTCCAGACACCATACAGGTCACTTGTTCCTAGTACTGTAGAAGTCACTTGCTTCTGCTACTATACAGGTCACTTGCTCCTGGTACTGTACAGGTCACCTGCTCCTGGTACTGTACAGGTCACTTGCTCCTTTTACTGAAAAGGTCATTTGTTCATAGTATTAAACAGGTCACCTGCTCCTGGTACTGTAAATGTCACTTGCTTCAGGTACTTTACAGGTCACTTGCTATATTAGTCATATGCTGGTGGTACTATACAAGCCACTTGCTCCTAATGCTATATTGGTCACTTGCTGCTGGTAATATACAGGTCACTTGCTCCAGGCACCATATGGGTCACTTGCTCCTGATACTATACAGGTCACATGCTCGTAGTTCATTATAGGTCACTTACTGATGGGCCACCTGCTCCTGGCACTGTACAGGTCACTTGCTTCAGGTACTTTACAAGTCACTTGCTCCTGGTACTATACAGGTCACTTGCTCCTAATGCTATATCGGTCACTTGCTGCTGGCACTATACAGGTCACTTGCTTAGCTGACATTTGCTCATAAACTCCTGTACACCTCTAAGTTTTCTGTTTTTGGCTAATACTTCATTGTGATGAAGTACAGGATGTTCAGAACTTCTAGTGGACATTTCGCATGGATCCCAAAAACAAGGAATAAATATGGAGATTCTGCCCCTTGTGTATGTTGGAAAATTCCGGAACAAGCTACCCCATACCTAGGGAGGGGTCAAAGGAGTGGCATCCATGGGCACAAGCTATTTTAGGGTATGATTTGCACTCTACTGGAATGTAGCAATCTGCCCCTGCAAGGCAGGCATGCAACTGCTGTCACTGGGCAGCCCAGCAGAATCAGATGTCATTTAAGCAGCCGAGACCACAATTATTGCTGCTTAAATTGTTTGCTTTCGGTGTACGTGTTAATGCCTGTAGCAAGGAGCTATTATGGCTTTCTTGCATTGAAGACTTTTTTTTATTTTATTTATTTTCTTAACTCTGGATTCTGGAGAATTTTTTGGACCTCAATTCTTGTTGGGGAGGGGCACCACTTTAGGGATTGCTGAGTGTGGTAGTTGACGTAGGTATTGCTCCATTGGGTTTTAAGATACATCCCTGAAAAGAAAATCTTTAATATTAAAAATAAAAATGGTACAAATGGAATTGCTAGTGTAATCTGGCATGGCACCTTATCATTTGTTACTGACAACTATGTTCCACGTATCTTTATTATCTACGCAACATCTTACAGGTTACCTGCAGCACCTTGTTCTTTTTACTTTTGTAAAGGTAACTCTTAGTGCTTGTGTGCTCATAGTTCTTTTTTAGCCCTTGTAGACCACTCAGACTTATAGTGGATATAAAAAGTTTACACGCCCCTGTTAAAATGCCAGGTTTTTGTGATATAAAAAATGAGACCAAAATAAATAATTTCAAGACTTTTCCGATCTTTAATGTGACCTATAACCTGTACAATTCAAGTAAAAAACAAAACATCTGTTAGGGGAAAAATATAAAAAAATGTACAATACGCTGGTTGCATAACTGTGCACAACTTTAAACTAATACTTTGTTGTGTGGGAATAAACCTTAAACTAATACTTTGTTGAAGCACCTTTTGATTTAATTACAGCATTCAGTCTTCTTGGGTACACACTTGCCCTCAATTAAAGAGACTCTGATTAACCCCAAATAAAGTTCAGCTGTCAAAGTAGCATTTTCCTGAGGTTTACTCAGTTGCCTGCTGCAGCAAAAGCCATGGTTTGCAGAGAGTTTACAACGCATAACACAAAGGGATCGGGATCTCATTGTTGAAAGGTATCAGTCAGGAGAAAGGTACAAAAACATTTCCACAACATTGGATATACCATGGAACACAGTGAAGACAGTTGTCAAAAAGTGTAGAAAATACGGGACAACAGTGACATTGCAAAGAACTGGATGTTCCTCCAAAATTGATGAAAAGACAAGACGAAAACTGGTCAGGGAGGTTGTTGACCTACAGCAACAATTAAGGAGCTGCAGGAATTTCTGGAAAGTATTGGTTGTGTACTACATGTGACAACAATCTACCACATTCTCTATATGTCTGGACTATGGGGTAGGGTTGCAAGATGGAAGCCTTTTCATACACAGAAAAACATTCAGCACCAGCTAAAATTTGCAAAATACATCATCTCCCAAAAGCATGTGGGAAAATGTGTTATGGTCTGATGACACTAAGGTTGAACTTTTTGGCCACAATTCCAAAAGGTACGTTTGGCACAAAAACAATAATTTGCATCACCAAAAGAACACCATCCCCACAATCAAACATGGCGGTGGCA
>NC_056744.1:362639667-362769667 GCF_019279795.1 Protopterus annectens | reverse complement strand
TTGATATTTGAAATATTTACATACAAGGAGTAGAGAGAGAGAATTACTTAAACTGAGAAGTAGCTTAAGTTTGTTTTAGGAGCACTAGAAAAATAATAGTTCTAGGGTAGTGTGAAGTGAGGAGTATAGAGGGTTCAAAGGGTAG
This sequence comes from Protopterus annectens, assembly GCF_019279795.1. Classification (NCBI taxonomy): domain Eukaryota; kingdom Metazoa; phylum Chordata; order Ceratodontiformes; family Protopteridae; genus Protopterus; species Protopterus annectens. Next base: position 362,769,522 of record NC_056744.1, on the reverse strand, counting down.
TTATTTAAATTTAAGTGGGATGAAAGCAGGAACATTTATGTTTAGAAGACAGGTAAGAGAAAAGTTGGGTTTTGAAAGATTCTGAGTTAGATGTTGTTCTAAGTGAAGGAGGGAGAGAGTTCCATTTCCTGCCTAGAGAGAAGGAGAGAAGGAGTTGGCCAGCAGGGCGTTTGGGTTTGTGGATAGAGATTAAATTTTGGTGTTCAGATCTTAGAGATCTATTTGGGATGTACGGAGGAAGGATGTTTGTTAAGGCTGGGCATTTATCAGGGTAGAATATTAATTTGTGAGTAGTGGTTAGTTGGAGATATTCTAGGTGTTTAGAGAGTTCTAGCCAGTTCAGAGTTTGTAGGGAAAGGCAATGGTGAGTAGAGGTTTTAGATTTGGTTGCAAATTTAGAGATCTTATTATAGCAAATTTCGAGTTTAGAGGAGTTGGAAAAAGACAGGTTAGTTAGGAGTGGAGCTCCATATAGTAAAGATGGTAGAAGATAGGTAGTTGCTAAGGTATGCCTAGAGGAGTTGGAGAGAAAGTGGTTGTTCCTATAGAGCATACCTAGTGTTTGGTGGGTTTTCTTTATGTTTTGTTGTATGTGGATATCAAATTTAAGGTGCTCGTCTATGGTGATGCCAAGGAGTTTTGCAGATGGGACCACCTCTATAGTAGAGTTGGTTTGGCTTAGGATTTTGAAAGCATTTTTGTCAAAAGTGAAAGCCCTGGAGGGAGGGAAAAGAAGAATTTTAGATTTATTAGAGTTGAGAGAGAGATGATTTTGGTGCATCAAGTTTTCAGTAGTGGAAAAAGCTATTTGGGTTTTTGTCAGTAGTTCAGGAAGGTTAGAGGTGGCACAGACTAAGGTAGAGTCATCAGCGTATAGGATAAATGTTATGTCTGGGATGGCAGTGTTAAGGTTATTTATGAAGATGTTGAAAAGCATGGGTCCAAGGATGGACCCCTGGGGAACATCAGTGGGTGTAGGTAAGAAGGACGAGGTAGAGTTTTTCCATCTGATAGCTTGAGATCTGTCTGATAGGTAGCTGGAGAACCAGGATAGAGTATCAGTGGAGAGATGAAGGTTGGCTAGATGAAAGAGAAGGTGTTTGTGAGAGATGGTGTCAAAAGCTTTAGAAAGATCTAGCAGTACAGTGGAAACTAGTAATCCAGAATCCCTGGCTTGATTGACTGTTTCTAAGAAGGATAATAAGGCAGTAATGGTGCTGTGGCCAGGGTGGAAACTGTGTTGGGTGGGTGTTAGGAGGTGGTTCTGGGTTAAGAAAGGCATGAGTTGGTGGTGGACACATTTTTCTAGAATTTTTGATATAGGTGAGAGTAGGGCAATTGGGCGGAAGTTGGAGATATTAGTATTTTTGCCTCCTTTATGAAGAGGTAGAATGTAGGCTGAGCGCCAAAGAATAGGAACGTATGACTCTTTTAAAGATATGTTAATTAAGATGCTGATAGGGAGAGCAATACCTTCAGCAGCACATTTAAGGAAGGAGGAGGGGATGTTGTCAGGGGCATTAGAGCATGGCTTTAGTTTGGATAAGAGCCTTTTTATAAATGTGGTTGAAACAGGTTTCAGCTGGAAATTGAGAGGACAGTTAAAAGGGTTGTTAGGTGTAAAGGAAAGAGAGTTGGATGTATTATTGTTTGGAAAGGATTTAGTTAGCTTAGCTATAGCTTCAGTAAAAAAAATTGTTGAAGTGAGAGCTTAGTTCTGTGTCAGTTATACTAGGGTCAGGGCAGGGGTTATTCTTGGATCCTTAATGGAGAAGGGAATTAACTGATTTCCAGAATTGTTTTGGGGTCTTACTATAGTTGGACTGAAGTTTATTGTAGTAGTTTTTTTTTTTTTGTCCAGGGTGATTAGTTTTTTTTGCTTGGTTGCGGAGTTGGGTGTATTGGAGCAGGGATGAAGGCATTTTATTTTTCTGGTAGAGCTTTCAGGATTTGTCCCTTTGATGCATGATTTGATTTGTTTCTTTGGATAGCCAAGGGGCAGAATTAGCTTTGACTCGTTTGTTTCTTGGTGGGGCTAGGGAGTTAAGAGTATTTAGGAAGATAGAGTTAAATTGTTCTACAGCATTGTCTAGGGGAAGAGTATTTAGGATCTGCCAGTTAGTATGTTTAAAAATGTTTGAGAAAATTGTGGGGTTGAAGTTGCTGAGATTACAAGTGTGGATGTAATGGTGTTGATATTGGGTGGAGTTAGCTGAGCGGTGTATGAAAGTGGGGAGATGGTCACTAAATTTGTCAGGGATAGTGCCAGAAAGAATTATTTTGTTTGGATGAGAGACTAGGATCCAGTCAATGATGGATCCTGGGGGATGGTTTTTGTTAGGACGGGTGGTTGAGTGGATTACTTGGGTGAAGTTGTAGAGGTTAATGAATTGGGAGGGGGAAGGTGAGTTGATTTTGTTCCAATCAATGTTAACGTCGCCTAGAATGTAGGTTTCAAATTTGATTTCTGTTGAGGCCCAGTAAAGAATATTTTCAAGGGTAGGGATGTTGTCACCTGGGGATATGTATAGGGCGATAATGCAGATGTTCTTATGTTTATTTAGTCATAGGAGACTAGCTGTTAGTTCAGCATTTTTGAATTGTGGAGTTGGGATTTGTAAAGGGATTATGGAGAGGAGGTTAGAGAAGATTAGTGCAGAGCCTCCACCTTTTTTATTTAATTGGTTACTTCTGTGGATTTGGAAACCAGGAGGTATGATTTCAGAGTCAGCAATATGGGGTTTTAGCCAGGTTTCAGAGATGGCTAAGATGTCAGGTTAGTTGTGGCAAATCCGCACTTGTAGTTGGTGTATTTTGTTATTGAGGCTCTAAGCACTGATAGTGAAGAACTTAAGGGAGTTAGGAGAGGAAGCGGTAGAAGGAGTGGGAGGGGGGATATGATTGCTTCCAGTGGGAGAAGTAGGGGGGTGGGGGGAAGTTGTTAGTAATGAGGCAGGGGCTAGGGTTGGGGTGGATATCTCCAGATAAGGCCAGGTCATTGTTGGGAGTAACTCTAAGTCTTTTGAGTTTATGAAGTAGGAAGCTGTTAGGGGGTAGCAGTAGTTTAAGAGTGAAAGATTTTGTTATGGTGAAGTGTTTGGGATGGAAAAGGTAGTGTTTTGGGAGGAATAAGAGAGGAAGTTATGTTGTAGTGGGTAGATACATATGGTTGTAGGTGAGTACAAGGGATAGTTTGAGTAGGAGGTAGGCATAGGGGTATTTTGTGAGAGTAAGAAGTAGCATAATATAGAGGAATTAGTAGTACAAGAAGTGAGGATGGGACACGGATAGTATGAAGGATTTTGGAGGGCATGTTCAGCATGGGGAAATTGAAGAGATAAATGTAGTGGAAGTGTACAGGCAAAAATGGGGTGGGGAGCTTAGGAAATAGATGGGGTTGAAAGTATTTGCAGGGGAGAGAAAGGGAGTATGTGTGGTGAGGAGAAAGGTATGATGGAGTGGGATGAGAAAGAGTGGGAGGGGTAGTAAGAAGGACTATGATTAGTTAATTGGTAAAGTGAAGTATAGTGGGGTGGGAGGAGTAAGAGTGGGAGGGGGTAATGAGGAAATGACTCTGATTAGTTAATTGGTATATGTGGGAGGGGTATCAGAGGTATAAAGGTAGAGGTGATGGGGGTGGGTGGGAAATGGGGGCAGGGTAGGGAAGCGGAGTGAGCCCGCAGGGCAAATGGAGAGGGAAGAGCCAAAGGAAGGAGAATGAGAGGAAAACAATCAGTAGAGTGTGAGAGCCAGAAGGTAAGTTTGCAGAGATGTATAGTAAGTTCAAAGACTGACAGTGAAGTGGAGTTGAATGGAGATATGTACTAAATGACAGTAGAGAAGGGTCAGAGGCTTTAAGATTGAAGGAGATGGGAATTTGTGGAGTGGAGGAAGTGGATAGGTAGTCCTTGGAGAATAGTGAGGGAGAGAGCAGAGGGAGAGATATCTAGGAACACTGAAGAAGAGAATAAGGTACCGAGTGGGAAAAAGTAGTAGAGACAGCAAGATGGTAGAGGAGCGCCACCTAGTGGGCAGTTAGTATGAGTGTAACAGAGATCCCTAAGGGGAATATCCAGTTAGGGGATGGAAGGCGTTATCATAATTCAGCATAAGGTAAAATAAAATATAAGAGGGAGAGTAGGGATAATTTAAATAGACAAGAAAAGGGGAAGAGATGGCTGCTGGCTAGCCTGGCAGGGGAGCGCACTGCGACCTACTAGAAAGTATGTACTACCTTTACATATTACAAGATGGTTAAAGCAGTACGCATACTTTCTCTGAAATGTCCTTGTAGGGAGCAGATGGGATTTTAGGTTTGATTTAAAGTCCCTTGTTTATGGGTTCTCAGCATGGACTTCCGGTAGGATGCATTCAGGAAGAGAAGCAGGATAGGCAGGAACACAAGCTGGAACATGCAGGGGAGAGAAGAAAGAAAAAAATGTAATGATGCAGGCAGTACAGGAGTCGAGAGCTGACAAGCAGACAGGCGTAACATACACAGTTAAATTTGCAAAAGTGAAAATGGACAAAGCAGTTCAGATAAATTAAGTTAACCTCTATCAAGTACCAAATATCACAAACAAAGCTAAGAATAGGTAAGATGTCAGTAATAAAACAGAAGTTAATGAAACAAAATGTATCATAAGTTTAAGGGCTGATGTAGGCAAAGGACTTAATGATAAAGTCTATTAAGAATATATTACAAGCCAGATCCCTCAGAAAGTGATGTTGTTTCTATACATATATATCTACACAATAAGTATCCCACATTTTTCTATATATTTTTATACATATTTTACATTTCTTTTAAATATATCTATATTTTTTAGACTTTTTTAGATCACTGTTTTAATTTTCTTTGTAATATAGTATTTAAGGGATTCTATGTTTTCATGTTGCCATGCATACATCTTTAAGGGAGAATTGTTTCATTATTAAACCAATTAAAAAATGTATTTAAATGAATGTAGTTGTGATTAAGGTTATACGTCTGAGGAAGCAGTGGGATACACTGTGAAAGTGCTTACGTGTTGTTTTCATCTTTGAATAAACAGTTTATTTGGAAATACTGCCATTGCTTTGCCTTAACACCTGTTTTGTTGTATTTGTGAGAGTATGGACTGTTTTCAGGTGTACTAGGCATTTATCCGGCAGGTACTGGTGCTTTTTCATTGTTAAGCCTTTAAAGTTGGATACAGGATAATCACATATTGTTAAGTCACCCACCCCTATGAAAAAAATAAATAAATTACTTCTCTTCTTTCCAAAATCCAATTTCTATGAAAAAAAAAAACTTTATTAAATGTCTTCTTTAAATAATACCATGATTGAAGTTACCCCACATACAAAACTACTTGGCATGACAGTCGACGACAATCTAAAATTTGACTAACATATCCAGATCAGCATCAAGAAAACCCGTCAAAAACTAGGTACCATACACAGTAAAGAAATTAGTTATAAACTCTCCCAAGGTAACTCTAGCTACTGCTTACCTCTTACTCTCTTTCCTATAGGGAGCCCCTATTATGACCAACCTACAAGTCTCACTTAGTTCTAATCTCAAACAGTGCTGCAAGAAAGTCAGCAGATTCACTTGCCATAAACCATACCACAACCACCACTATTTTAACACTAAAAACACTTAACTAGCTTGAACTTCCTCACCACCTATCTTATGCTCAACTCATTTTAATCCACAAAATCATCTATACCCCATCCGTCTATCCAGCAACTAGCCCCATACGCCAGTGCTATCTTCCAAACCATCCCCTTCAGTCAAATGATAAACAACCGCCAACCATCTACAAACTACAAGGGCTACTGAGGGTCAGTCTCTGTTCTAATGGGGTAGTTATAACTTGGAACAAAATACCTACATCAATCAGATCTACCTTCATCATTTCAAACCATTACTAAAAGACATCCTCTGTGTCTCCTGAGTTTGTCCCTGCTCCTCATCTGGAACATAGCCTCCTGAAACAATTCACAACCTTTTTTATACCTCCCTTTAAAAGCATTAAATCACTTAACCTGCTTATCCCCTTCTAATACCTCACTTTACTGTGCCTCTTAAACTGCTATACCTGCTTCTAATTAGAACAGGGTTGGGAGGGTGGCCTAATGGTTAAGGTGTTTGCCTTACAAACACAAGGTGCAGGGTTTGAGTCTCACAAGGGATAATTGGCTAGGCTTAAAATGGCTCGCAAAGGCAGTTAGCTTAGTACTAACCTATGAACCTATGAACAACCGAATGACCATTCCAGGGCTACTTCTCTACTAACACTTAAATTTGCTTATCCCCTCTAATATCTCACTCTTGTATTTCTTAAATTACCCATACCTATCTTATACACCACTCTTCTATCTGTAAATTCTTAATACAAGGCTTGTATATTAATGTTTGCAAATATCAATATAAATATTATTATATTATCTATTACACTATGTATTCGCTGAAACTGCATAATGAAATATGTTATTGTAAATATTGATTGCATTAAATATGAAAGCTTGGAGCTTTTCTCTCCAGGCCTCTGCTGAAAAACAGTACCTGTGCCCCGATGGATGTTCCCAGTAAACAAATGTCAACAAATAAATAATGTGTTTTCAACAAAATATTTTTCAATGATTTTTTTTTTCAATGATTTGTGATTGAACAAAAAGAGAACTAGATAAAATGAATGGTAAACATATATAAAGTGCTTATGTGTGTATGTTTTGCTAGACCTGTTGTCCAAGTGGTCTGAAGTCCACTTTAAGTGGAAGCTGGGCTGGAAGCACTATGTGATTAAGCAACTTATTCTGAGTCACACAGCAGGCAAATAGAAGCTGATGGAATTAAACACAGGATTACAGGATAATGCATGTTAGCAGTTCTTAGCCTTAATGCTGCATGATAAACTGTTCAGTTTTTTCTCATGAATCGTCCTCGGTGAGCTACTAATTCATTTTTTAACTATGGTCTGGGCTATAACAATATCTCCTAGATCAATTGTGTGCAGCAGTGATCAGAATTCAGATGTATTTACTAGAGGGGGTGGTACAGATAGGTCCACAATTCAGAGCAGAGCAAAATGAGCAACTTCACTTTTCCTGAGTAATATTGCTGTCATTCTCAAAGCAGGATTTTATCCACCAAGCAAAACAATAGAAAAACACTGGAAAAGTGTCCATTTAATTTATCCAATAAGGCCAAGAATGTATTGAGATCTTTAGAAAAGGGTAGGAGCAAACTACATAGGAAAAAATGGGAATTGTGGGAACAATACATACAGGGAAGGAATAAGGGTTAAAAGGTGGCAAGACTTAAATGAGTTATGTAATGTTTGAGTGAGAAAGATTGGGTAGATTATAAGTAATGCACAATGTTTGCAACTGGGAGTGTGTCAGTATGGTTTGTGATGTAAAATGCTTGGAACTTGGATTGTGTCAGTGTGGTTTGTTTTCATTTATATAAATGTATGATTTCTTCTGTCATAAATGATGGTTTAATAAAGATGTTTCTTGTTTAAAAAAAGGGGCAGGAATTGAATAATTTATTTAATGTTGCTTAGGTTATATGATATAGCAATAAATGTGAAGTATAATGTTTGTTAATGTTAATTTGTTAATACAGTGTGATTACTTTTGAATAAATGTAAATTTGCCTATGTCACAAGTGATAATTCAATAAACGTATTTTAAAAAATAATTTTTCTAGCTCTCAAACCAGAAGGATCCTTAAAAGACTCTTCAAACAATAAAATGTAAAATGCAGAAAAAGAATAATAATAACATGCAAGGGAAAATAAAACATTTCAATATTTTCCAATATAAAGATGTAAACTCTGTTACATATCATTTGTTTTAATGCATTTGTAATATACATACCCCTATTTTATCATTTATATACCCCTCCTTCACCCGCCAACTCTTTCTTTCTTTCTTCCTTCCTCCTTCCTTCACACTCCTATCCACTTTTTTCAGCCTGACAAACCACAAGGGAATTATTACTCCAGTATTCTATAAATTACTCCTTCACATTCTTTAAGTACTCCACTTTTGATAAATACTTTTAATTCCTAGTAAAAGATTGCTTTTCCACTCTCACTCTGTGAGTATAAACAATATTCAGACCTATCGGTTACCATGCCTGCAAGTGTTACTGTGATTCACCAGCACAAACGGGATTAATATTATGACAAACAGTTCTGAAATCTATGCTACAGTTTCATATACGGATAACTGGTGTAAAGGTGTACTATCTTGTAGCTGCATTATCTGTTTTAACAATATCTTAAACAACTCTGTTTCTAAGCTGCAATTGTTGTAAATTTTAATTTTATGTGAAACTTTCTGCATTTTATACTATAAATGTATGTAATGATATTGATTCTGTGGAGCTTTTCTCGTGAGCTTTTGCTGAAAATGGGCTTTCCTGCCCACTCCGGTCAACTAAACCAAATAAATAAATATCCACCTATGCTTGTCAACTATGAAACTTCCCCTAAAAGACATGGCCCCATTCTTTCCTTTGCAGTGGGGGATCCCCAGATCTGCTAGGGTAAGAGCCATCTTGATGGGATGTCATTTAGAGTGACATCAAAGAGTTTGTTGTTTCACCAGCAACCCTACTATGAGAGAATGTATTTATTTATTTATTGTTATTTACAGGTCCAAACCTCATCCTTGGGCAGGGAGGACAGGCTACTTGCATCACAGTAGAGACCCAAAATGCACTACTACTGAGACTGCATGCTCCCATGTACTCGCTAATGACAGTTGTCACCAAGTCATGGCTTGGTCAGTCATAAGCCCTCCCCCAAGATGTCTACTACACTGCTGTCTCTCCTCAGAGAGATTCTGGCTGTATTTGTCCAGATCTTCCCATCATTCCCTGCCAACTCCATCCAGCACCCAAACTGCTAATTGAACTTTGGTCACCCGGCATATACTCACGGCTTAATCCCTCTGTGGCACTGGTGCTGGCTAAAACCATTATATACTGGATATGATAAAGGAACCATTACATAAACAACTGTACATAATGTCCACCAAGATTGTATGAAAATACCATATGTGCTGTTTGCAAATCAAGTACTACAATGAGACTCCTTTCCAGCATGTCATCTAATGTCATACCTTCTTTCTAGTTTTTCTTCACGATTTGCCAGTTTAAGGTGTGGCAACAGAGATGGGGGTTCCTCCCTTGCCTGGCCACCACCCATATATGTACAAATGCAATCAGTTTCTGTTGTGCAATGACCAACATGTGAAATCTGCACTGCACACCATACAGCATACAGTCAGGTAATACTTTCCCTTCTTGAAGCCAGACCATACAAGTGGCACTATATCCATGGGAAGGGGATGCAGAGAATGATGTGGATGTGCATGCAGATCAGTATATATCTAAAGGAACACTATTACTGCAAGTGCAAGCCACTCAGAATACATCCAAAGGAACACTATTACTGCATGTGCATGCCACTCAGAATACATGCAAAGGAACACTATTACTGCATGTGCATACCACTCAGAATATATCCAAAGGAACACTATTACTGCATGTGCATGCTACTAAGACTACATCCAAAGGAGCACTATTACTGTGTGTGCATGCCACTCAGAATACATCCAAAGGAACACTATAACTGCGTGTGCATGACATTCAGAATACATCCAAAGGAACATTATTACTGCATGTGCATGCCACTCAAAACACATCCAAATAAGCACTATTAATACATGTGCATGCCACTCAGAATACATCCAAAGGAACATTATTACTGCATGTGCATGCCACTCAGAATACATCCAAAGGAACCCTATTACTGCGTGTGCATGCCACTCAGAATACATGCAAAGGAACACTATTACTGCATGTGCATACCACTCAGAATATATCCAAAGGAACACTATTACTGCATGTGCATGCTACTAAGACTACATCCAAAGGAGCACTATTACTGTGTGTGCATGCCACTCAGAATACATCCAAAGGAACACTATAACTGCGTGTGCATGACATTCAGAATACATCCAAAGGAACATTATTACTGCATGTGCATGCCACTCAAAACACATCCAAATAAGCACTATTAATACATGTGCATGCCACTCAGAATACATCCAAAGGAACATTATTACTGCATGTGCATGCCACTCAGAATACATCCAAAGGAACCCTATTACTGCGTGTGCATGCCACTCAGACTACATCCAAAGGAGTACTATTACTGCATGTGCATGCCACTCAGAATACATCCAAAGGAACACTACTACGGCATGTGTATGCCACTCAGAATACATCTAAAGGAGCACTATTACTGCATGTGCATGCCACTCAGAATACATGCAAAGGAACACTATTACTGAATGTGCATGCCACTCAGAATACATGCAAAGGAACACTATTACTGCATGTGCATGCCACTCAGAATACATCCAAAGGAACACTATTACTGTGTGTGCATGTCATTCAGAATATATCCAAAGGAACACTGTTGCTGCATGTGCATGCCACTCAGAATACATCCAAAGAAGCACTATTACTGCGTGTGCATGCCACTCAGAATACATCCAAAGGAACACTATTACTGCATGTGCATGCCACTCAGAATGCATACAAAGGAGCACTATTACTGTGTGTGCATGTCATTCACAATATATCCAAAGGAACACTATTGCTGCATGTGCATGCCACTCAGAATACATCCAAAGGAACACTATTACTGCATGTGCATGCCACTCAGAATACATACAAAGGAGAACTATTATTGCATGTGCATGCCACTCAGAATACATCCAAAGAAGCACTATTACTGTGTGGGCATGCCACTCAGAATGCATCCAAAGGAGCACTATTACTGCATGTGCATGCCACTCAGAATACATCCAAAGGAACACTATTACTGCATGTGCATGCCACTCAGAATACATCCAAAGGAACCCTATTACTGCATGTGCATGCCACTCAGACTACATCCAAAGGAGTACTATTACTGCATGTGTGTGCCACTCAGAATACATCCAAAGGAACACTACTATGGCATGTGTATGCCACTCAGAATACATCTAAAGGAGCACTATTACTGCATGTGCATGCCACTTAGAATACATGCAAGGGAACACTATTACTGCATGTGCATGCCACTCAGAATACATGCAAAGGAACATTATTACTGCATGTGCATGCCACTCAGAATATATCCAAAGGAACACTATTACTGCATGTGCATGCCACTCAAAATACATCCAAAGGAACACTATTACTGTGTGTGCATGTCATTCAGAATATATCCAAAGGAACACTATTGCTGCATGTGCATGCCACTCAGAATACATCCAAAGGAGCACTATTACTGTGTGTGCATGCCACTCAGAATACATCCAAAGGGACACTATTACTGCATGTGCATGCCACTCAGAATACATACAAAGGAGCACTATTACTGCATGTGCAAACCACTCAGAATACATTCAAAGAAGCATTATTCCTGCATGTGCATGCCACTCAGAATACATTCAAAGGAGCACTATTACTGCATGTGCATGACATTCAGAATACATCCAAAGGAACGCTATTACTGCATGTGCATGCCACTCAGAATACATCCAAAGGAACACTATTACTGCATGTGTATGCCACTCAGAATACATCCAAAGGAGTAGTATTACTGCATGTGCATGACACTCAGAATACATCCAAAGGAACACCATTACTGCATGTGCAAGCCATTTAGAATACATCCAAAGGAGCACTGTTACTGCATGTGCACAACACTCAGGATACATCCAAAGGAGCAATATTACTGCATGTGCATGCCACTCAGAATACATCCAAAGGGGCAGTATTACTGTGTGTGCATGCCACGCAGAATACATCCAAAGGAACACTATTACTGAATGCGCATGCCACTCAGAATACATCCTAAGGAACACTATTACTGCATGTGCATGCCACTCAGAATACATCCAAAGGAACCATATTACTGCCTGTGCATGCCACTCAGAATACATCCAAAGGAGCACTATTACTGTGTGAGCAAGCCCCTCAGAATACATCCAAAGGAGCACTATTACTGCATGTGCATGCCACTCAGAATACATCCAAAGGAAAACTATTACTGCATGTGCATGCCACTCAGAATACATCCAAAGGAATACTATTACTGCATGTGCATGCCACTCAGAATACATCCAAAGGAGCACTATTACTGTGTGTGCATGCCACGCAGAATACATCCAAAGGAACACTATTACTGAATGTGCATACCATTCAGAATACATCCAAAGAAACACTATTGCTGCATGTGCATGCCACTCAGAATAGATCCAAAGGTGCACTATTACTACATGTGCATGCCACTCAGAATACATCCAAAGGAAAACTATTACTGCATGTGCATGCCACTCAGAATACATCCAAAGGAACACTATTACTGCATGTGCATACCATTCAGAATACATCCAAAGAAACACTATTACTGCATGTGCATGCCACTTAGAATACATCCAAAGGAACACTATTACTGCATGTGCATGCCACTCAGAATACATCCAAGGGAACACTATTACTGCATGTGTGTGCCACTCAGAATACATCCAAAGGAATGCTATTACTGCATGTGCATGCCACTCGGAATACTTTCAAAGGAGCACTATTACTGCATGTGCAAACCACTCAGAATACATTCAAAGAAGCATTATTACTGCATGTGCATGCCACTCAGAATACAAGAATACATCCAAAGGAACACCATTACTGCATGTGCATGTCACTCAGAATACATCCAAAGGAACACTATTGCTGCATGTGCATGCCACTCAGAATACATCCAAAGGAACACTATTACTGCGTGCGCATGCCACTCAGAATACATCCAAAGGAACACTATTACTGCATGTGCATGCCACTCCGAATATATCCAAAGGAGCACTGCTACTGCATGTGCATGACACTCAGGATATATCCAAAGGAGCACTGTTACTGCATGTGCATGGCACTCAGGATACATCCAAAGGAGCATTATTACTGCATCTTCATGACACTCAGAATACATCCAAAGGAACATTATTACTGCATGTGCATGCCACTCAGAGTACATCCAAAGGAACACTTTTACTGCATGTGCATGACACCCAGAATACATCCAGAGGAGCACTATTATTGTGTGTGCATGCCACTCAGAAAACATCCAAAGGATCACTGTTACTTCATTTGTGGCTTTGGGCAATAAATGACGCTGCCCATGTGACACACCTGTCTTCAATCACTTCATTCCTTGCTGTATACTCAATTTGTTTTGTGTTTTTTCCCCCACACTAAAATCACTTTGTTGGCTTGTATTCAGTGTTTGTCTTTCTTTTAACAGTGGAGCATATACACTGTTAATTTATGAAATTATTTCTGCGATGGTCACACTCTGCTTCTTGTTGTATAACAAGTAAGGGTCTTACGAGTGCCTTGTAGCAGCAGGAGGTATTTTTTCGTAGTTGATGCATGCTGACAACAATGTGAGATAGGTATCACATTACTTACATCTCAGAACTATTAGCATGCTGACAACAATGTGAGACAGGTATCACATTACTCACATCTCAGAACTATTTTAGGGTAGTTTAGCAGGCATACTTTAATGGCTTCAGTTTCTATCATTTTAATTCCTAGGGTTAACATAATGAACTAGAATATGTCAAACAGTACTCGTAGATTTTCACGGAGATACCTGATTTGACTTCATGTATTTCTATTACAACACACTAAGGATTTGAACAGTAAATGCTGCTGACTAAATATACTTCAGGAAATATACCTTATAAGAGATTAAAGAGATTACTCACCACTGTCACCAGGTGTATTTATGTGTGTATATACATATATGTGTGTATATATATATATATATATATATATACATATACATATATATATATATATATATATATATATATATATATATATATATATATATATATTTTGTGCATGTTTGGTTAGCTGGAGTAAAGGGGCAAAATGAATTTTAAGCCTCTCTCATGAGAAAGATGTTAAAGTCTCTTAAATAACATCTTTCTAGATTGATTAAGGTGGTATGGTTAATACAATAAAGAAAACACAACTTGTATTCATTTTAAAACTGTTACAACTTTTTGGAAAACTCATATCTGTAAAGCTAAAATGGAATCTTCTCATGTAACCAGTGAGAGCTCATTGCAGCATTTGTGAATGTAATATAAACAGTGACAGCTGTCCAAACCATATGCAGTGCAGTCAGTCTGCAACTGCCTGCCTTATATAACGAAAATGTATCTTATGTGTCTCGTCAAAAGCTGCAGAGTGAAAGGGTTCATAAATGGTGGCAGAGGCAATGGGCAAGCTGTTAATGGGAAATAAATTATGCAAATATAACTCACATCTTTTTTCAGGTCAAGGGCACTAACAAGTGCAAAGTGGATAACAGAAGTGAGATTACCCACTGTTTTATTTTTCACTGATAATGAAAGGCCCTAATGTGAGTACCCACTGTTTTATTTTTCACTGATAATGAAAGGCCCTAATGTGAGTACCCACTGTTTTATTTTTCACTGATAATGAAAGGCCCTAATGTGAGTACCCACTGTTTTATTTTTCAGTGTGATAATGAAAGGCCCTAGAACACCTTAAGATTTTGATAAAACCTGAATTAGTCAAACTTATTTCCGGGAGTTCATTTTGTATGATTGTGAGCCCTGCATAGTGTTTAGATATGCCATTATCTTAATAATTAATTTGATGATTTCAGTTAATAGTCAAAACTTCAATAGACATATTCATATGCTTGTGCATATTGTGTGTATGGTATGTGTGCATAAGTACATAACACACACACACACACACACACACACATAATATTTTAATATTTGCATCCTAAGTACAGCAAGTCATGTGCATATTAGACACAGAGTAAGTAAGACAGAAAATAACTTTCCCCTTATAACTGCCAATAACTAGACAACTACCCCAAATCATTACCTTGCAACTCAAACTCAAATAAACAGCCTAAAAACCACCTCACACATTATTTATGGCAAGAACTGCAAGAAAACTACAGCCACTCACAGGCTGTCACTTCTCCAACAGCCTATTCCTCTAACTCCACAATAAATTATTTCCAAACATCTTATGATAAGTTAAACCCCTCTGTATCAAACAAATAATGGAAGAACTAAAACACTCTACAGGCTCTAACATGATGCCTAGAAGCTTTGGAAAAAGAATCCCCACAATACCAACTGCAACCTAATAGACGCTAGTAGACAGCACAAAGTAGGCTTCCTGACCTCAACACAAAATGGAATATTCTACGAACAAAAGAAATTCTGAAAGCTAGATAATAACATGGAAGAGCTCCCACCCTGACCATTCACACAAGGATATTATTAAAACATCAGGCTATTTCTCTACCTCTGACTTCCTCAAGAAATTCATCATATCCCCACACTACAAACCTAACTCATATCCAGCCTCAACAGTGTCTCCAACGTTCAACCCAAATTCCCCTCTCTTCTGTTACAGAAGGATAACTACCAAGATGGTTCTTCACTTTTAGACAGAATCCTAGGAGACTCACCTCCAGAGTCAGACAAACTTCATCCTTGGTTTATTTTGCACTGCAAATAACACTTATTTTTCATACTTAAATAGCTATACAACCTTTTCATCTCAAAAATGTAATGCCCTCTCAATGGACTATAGCCAGAGTCAGACCTGTCCCCAAACCACTAACCCAGCATCCAAAACTGACTTTAGGCGCATTTACATCCCTCATTCAAGGGAAAATTCTAGAAAACCTCATTTACTTCCAACTAACCTTTCAGGTAAAAGCATGCAGAATAATCACCCCAACAACACAGATTCTGGACTAGTCACAAAACAATGACCGTCCGCTGTCTCCTGCTATACTCTTATGAATGACATTCTGTTTCACAGAGAGAAAAGACCTCCTAACTGAGGCCATATTCAGAGACATTTCAAAGCCTATGACTCAGTTAACCATACTCAACTCCTAAACTGTCTTCACTCAGCCAGCATAACCTACAAGAGGCTTTATGCTTTAAAGACTTCTTGACAATAGATCCTTCAAGGTGCAAATTGGCTCTTCCTTTTCTCTGATAGCAACTATCTCCCAGAGTGCCTCTCAAGGATCCATCCCATCTCCCATTCTATTTGCCATTGTTTCTAAACACCCTACCTTTTGATATACACCAATGTCAATTATTACTATATGGTGGATGATATAGTTTTCTACAGGTGTGCACCTTCCTCAGTCAAAATTAAACTTTAACTTGAGGAAGAGCTGAACTCTCTACAAAATGGCTGGACTAACACTCAACTGTAATAAAACAAAGGCCATGTTATTTGGCACCTCTCAAAAACTCTTCAAAGCTAACTCAACATGGACCATTTACCAGAACCAGAAACAGTATCCCTCTACAAATAGCTGGGCATCTGGTTAGATCCCCAACTCTGAACTCTCATCACATTCAGGTAGTCAAAACCAAAGTTAGCAAACTGCTTTTCTGGTCGTGGAAAACTCCAATTTCCTTATCCCAGCAGTCAGAACATCTTTTGGGAAATGTGCCTTCTTCCCCCAACTCGAATATGGACTCCCCTTACCTCACCTGCAGTATCCACAAACATATCATCCATTAAACAATAGCAAACAGCATCTACTCTACCACATCATCACCTTCTATCCCAAAGAAAACATCTGTGCCTTAGTCTTTCTCTAAAGCTAAATGGCTTTCCATGTCTCAAAGTGTGACAAAAAGAGATTCTGTCAGCCCAGCTATCTGGAATTTTGTAAATAATTATGTCATTTGTGAATATCAACATGATTCATATAAGATACTCATGTTACAACTGTATTACAAGTGAATGTTATGTGTATATCAAACTTGTACAGACGTATGTTGAAAAGGGTTTGTAAAGTACTGAGCTTAAAGAAGTAACCACAGTGTGCACTACTGGAAGAAAACAGAAATGTACATACAGTATTCTGTGTGGAGTCTGCATGTCCTCCCCGCGGTTGAGTGGCATTCTGAAAGACATGCGTGAATGGGCGTGCCTTCGTTGAAGGTTGGGCATCGAGCTGGCAACTTGGCACCGTAAAAATCTACTGCCAATCATTAGCGGACCGGAGTTCTGTTGTGGCGACCCCTAACTGGGAAAAGACAAACAACATACAGTATTGTAACTGTTTAAATGTATATATATCAACAGCAGAAACTGGAATACAGGAGGTTAACTTCAGTCCAGAAAAACTGCAGAAAATTAGCTGAAATTAAATTACTTCATGGCTACTCACTGAAAGATATTTTTTCAGTTCCAATGCAACAAGGAAATGCAGATTCTGTGCTGAGAGGCTTTCTGTATTGTCTTGAAAGTGTTTTATTGCTTTATGACTTCCAGCAGTTGCCAAAGATCTGAGGAAAAGCCCTCATCTATGTATTTTTACAGGTAGATGCTAAATACTATCAGTTGCCATCAATGGTTGTTTTGGGCCTGGGGACTAAAACTCAGATGACAAGAAATTATGTTATTCTGCAAGCTAGTCCAGCAGTAATATTTGAGATATTAATTTGAGAACTCTCTGAGAGAGACACAACATTCTGTATTCTGTCTTTGACCTGACAGCAACAACTAGAGAAGATCCATTCACCACATCTGCCTTGCTCTGTAAGTAAACCAAGCAGCTGTTCACGAATGAATGTAAGCCACAAAATACTGTAGTTTAAACGTATATGAAGTTTATTTAAAAACAAAACACGTTTTCGTCACTCTAAAAAAGAGTAACTTCATCAGAAATGAAAAGCATAACAAAGTTAAAGCTTTTAAAAAGTCTGCTTAAAACTAATTAGTAATACTAGCCAATCAACTGGTCTCTTTTAGTTGGAAAAACGACAGCATTTTAAGCAACAGCAGCTAGTAAAATAATAACAAAGCAACTCCAATGTTCAATTAAAAGAAACAAAGTATACACTTTGTTTCAAGTATCAGAACAACTGTCCATAAAATGGTTAATGTCGACTAGTAATAAAACAGAAATCATGATTTATGATTTATAACAGTGGTCTTAAATGAGCCCAAAGTATATAAAACATACTATTGTCTACCCAAGGAAGAGTACTGTAACTCAATTTACCAGACTATAAGATCATAATTGTCTGAATTTAGTGTCTCATACAACTCTTTAGTTTCAACAAACAAGTTATGTTACAGCTGTCATTAAGACCAGGATGAGAGAATACATTTAATGTCAACTGCCATTCAAGTTCATGGCATTCCAGTAGTGTTGAAGTTGGTCCACCTCTAGCGTCATACATTAACTGGTCAATAGTAGTTGACATGAACGACTCGTACCCCACTAATACATTGAACAGTACTTTGCATCTTAATAGTAAAGTTCTAGTAGTGGGTCAAGGTGCCACTAGTTATTCTCACAAGTCCTGTTTTATTACAACCTTTAATAATGACAGTGACCAAATTAAGTTTACTTTACATAAGAACTGGTACCTATTGTATAAGGACCACTTGTTGATGGAGAGAATTGGACCTCATCCGATTATCATCTATAGGGGAGGTGCCAACTTAAAATGTCTCCTTGAAGGTAAAAAACTCAGAGTTAATAATAGAACATGTGGCTCTTTTTCCTGTGGAGCTTGCAGGATGTGTAAACATGTTAAAACTAGTAGCACTTTTGAAATTTCAGGTAGAAAATACTCTATTGTACATAAACTTGACTGCACTTCTAAGAGTATCATCTACTTGGCTGTGTGTAAATATTGTAATGCGTTTTATGTGGGAAAAACTGACCGCAAATTTTGTGATACAATTTACGAACGTATTTATGTGGTCTCTAAGAATAAGAGTGAAAACGCTTTAGTCAAGCATATTAATATAAAACCTGGTCACTCTTTTCAATTTCTAGCTATTGACCAGTTAATGTATGACACTAGAGGTTGACCAACTTCAGCACTACTGGAATGCCGTGAACTTGAATGGCAGTTGACATTAAATGCATTCTCTCATCCTGGTCTTAATGACAACTGTAACATAACTTGTTTGTTGAAACTAAAGAGTTGTATGAGACACTAAATTCAGACAATTATGATCTTATAGTCTGGTACATTGTGTTACAGTACTCTTCCTTGGGTAGACAATAGTATGTTTTATATACTTGGGGCTCATTTAAGACCACTGCTATAAATCATAAATCATGATTTCTGTTTTATTACTAGTCGATATTAACTGTTTTATGGACAATTGTTCTGATACTTGAAACAAAGTGTATACTTTGTTTCTTTTTATTGAACATTGGATTTGCTTTGTTATTATTTTACTTGCTGCTATTGCTTAAAATGCTGTCGCTTTTCCAACTAAAAGAGACCAGTTGATTGGCTAGTATTACTAATTAGTTTTAAGCTGACTTTTTAAAAGCTTTAACTTTGTCATGCTTTTCATTTCTGATGAAGTTACTCTTTTTTAGAGTGACGAAAACGTGTTTTGTTTTTAAATAAACTTCGTATACGTTTAAACTACAGTATTTTGTGGCTTACAGTCATTCGTGAACAGCTGCTTGGTTTCCTTTTTTGAGTAACTGAGTGTGTTTTAAGTTTTATTTCCATTTTTTTTGTTCTGTAAGTAAGTTTCTAGGGCATAGTAACTCTCTTAGATATACTCAGGAATATAGCAAAGCTTAGTTTAGATATTTTTCTTCATTTATTTGAGACTGTCCTGCAATGTTGTTCTAAATACTTCCTGTGATTTTGAACTCTGGTGTTACTGTAAATATATACTTAGTATTGTTTTGTTCTTTTATTATTTATTATTAAATCTGTTTAAACATTTCATTCTGACTAATCTGTCTAGAGGTATTTAGTTCTGAGAGTACTTGCATATTTATTTGGTGACACTGTGTAGGCCACTCCTAATAGCCTTGTTCTTGGTCAAACTACCATTTGTATTAATAGTAACATTACACAGTAAGATTGGACACCCATTGTTAACAGCCTTAAAGTAGATGATAAGGAGCTGGTTGGTGGCGGTGATAACTAATTTATAGTCTGGGAAAAGGGGACATAGCTAGTAAACCTGTGCCAGCCTTTCAGAGGTGTGTGTGTGTGTGTGTGTGTGTGTGTGTGTGTGTGTGTGTGTGTGTGTGTGTGTGTAATTCAAACTTCAAAGAGTGTGTGTGTGTGTCACCTACTTGGGCAGGGACACAAAGCACTGGTTGGACAGAGAGGGTGCTGGAGGTCTTGGCTTGGCACTCAGTGGAGAGTCTTATTGGGGATCTGGCAAAAGAGAGAGAAACCACCCCCAAACTGACTGTGGTCTCTGTGTGTTCTAAGGGAAATTGCACTTGATGCAGAAAGCTGCATCTGGTAATATTGTGTATCTTGTCATCCTCACAGTGTATGTCCCCCACTGGTGCCAGTGGTGAGGATTGAGGCTCCTTGATTACTCGTTCAGTGGTGGGGCATCACACAAAGAACTACTTCACTAATAAGTTTTTTTCTAGTCAAACGCATATTAGAATAAAGCTTTCATCACCTTGCACTAAGGATCCCAGAGATACTTTTAGTGATTTATAATCTCAGATCCCTATTTGACTCCACTCCACAATTATAATCTCCGTTTCACCATCCTAAAAAAAAAATACTAAAACACAAAATACAAATTTTGTGTACAGGGTCCTAAAATATGAGAATCCATTCCAATAATGATAAATTCCAGCTCTTTAGTCAACAACTTCCAAAAGAAATTACAACGCCACCTTACAAAACAGGCTCACTGTAAATTGTTCCACAACAGTTCCATCACTTAAATCCACACATCACCACATCCACAATATCCCATAATCTCCTTTCCCTTCTCTTCTACATCTATCTCCACTCCGGATTATAAAGGATTTTATTTGACATAATCAGTAGGTTATATTAGATTAGACTGGGTAGTTCAAGCCACCCAAGCTGGTTAAGATTGATGCAGTGGTGTGTCCTAAAAGGCAGGCCAGTGGCAAACCTGACAATGTTATTATAACAGGTTGAGAGTTTATTAAGTACAGCCTTGTTTAGATTATAGAGTAGGGGGGATGCATATAGAAGTGTTGAAAGTAGGTGAGAGCAAGCTATGGCAAATTTGGTTGGAGGGGTGATGACGGCTTTTATTCTGTAAAGTGACCTTAGTTTTTTATTGATGGTTTTGATCGATTTGTTTACATGTAGATCATATTTCAGGTAATTATCAATAATGACACCTAATAGTTTTGTAGAGGGGTTGGGGGAGATTATTGTGCCATCATTTGCATTTATGATAAAGGTAAAAGCAGCAGACCTTTGTGTTGGTGAGTATAACAGCATTTTAGTTTTTTTGGGGATTTAGTATCGATCGACATTCAGAGAACCAGTTTTCTATAGTATTAAAAGTGGACTGGGTAGCAGACCATAAATCTGAAGGAGATGTAGCTGAGCAAATCAGGGTGGAGTCGTCAGCATATTGGATACGGCCGACATTTGGGATGACAGTATACAAGTCATTAATAAAGATGGAAAACAGTAGGAGCCCTATTATGGAGCCTTGTGGTACTCCAAGGGTGTTAGATAGTAGGTTAGAGAGCTTGTTCTGCCAAAGAACAGCCTGCTGTCTCCCACTGAGGTAGGATTTAGACCACTGAAGGGCTTTAGAATCTAGTTCTGAGCAAAAATAATGTTTGTTTCCTTATTAACAGTGGTCATAAATAATACTGGCAACATGGGCCAATTTATTGCAAGCTTATCACCTAAATAACTATATATATATATATATATATGTATATATATATATATATATATATATATATTTTTTTTTTTTGGCCTGACTGGCTCACTATATACACTGACCTAATAAATAGATCAGTCCGCCTTACCAGTTGTCCATTTTGACAGTGAAGAATGAAGATGTCAAAATACAAGGGTTTTAATTATCACACTATTGCTATCACCAAAAGTATGTGAGAAGCTAGTGATCTAACAGTAGAGCTCCTTCACACACATCTGCAACAAACACTGACCATCTGAGGCAGTACATGTCAACATTTGTTTCAATGAGTGGTGTCACTGCAATTGATATATTTTTTTTCTTGAACTAGACACAGAAAGATGCAATGCAGTGCATCAATGGCCTCTAGAAGGCCTTGAGAATGACAGAGTACATCACTAGCAAAAGTGGGGACAAGTATTTGGGAGCAAGGGCCTATAGGTGAGGGTGCAGAGGAGTAGGTATGTCAACTTGGAAACTAGAAGTCAGCAAGCCCTGATAAACATGGCACAATAGCATGCCAAGCGCCAAGAAAGGGGAATGAAGTCCCATTTCTGCTTTGCACTATGTATAACTTTCAAAGCCCAGTGACAGAGGAAATGATTATGATGGCAGAAGCATTCTTACCAAGCCTGACTACCATTTTGTAGCTAAGTCACCTATGGGCCGTTCTAAATAAAATGACCAGGAGAAATTACTGAAGAGCTCACTCTTTGTCTTCCTGCAGTTAGAAATTATGATACCCCGTGGTGATCCTGAAAATGCTGGTGATTCAGGAAATCTCCACAAAATTCCTTTATAAAGGTCGACATTCTACTACACTATTTCACATCGGCCATATTTTTAGCACAGTCTAAATATGCAATAACTGTGTACAGTTATTTCCTTTGCATTTTTAGAGCTTGATAGGAGAGTGACTTAAATGAAGGTTGTGACAGTAATGACCTGCTTCCAAAATTCCTAAAAACTGTAAAAGAAAAATCATGTTTTTGGAACAAAATGTCTTAAATTATGTACAATATGGTGTTGAAAAAGCAAGCATCTAATGTTTTATCACAAGAGTTTTCAGACCTGTTTAATGCTTAGAAAACTGTGAGATTATGTTTTCATGTGGTATTTTTCAGAATCTCTGAGCCTGATATATTAAAATCTGCATGATAAGGTTACAAAAATGTTGTTTTAAATCCATAACATCAGTCCATTCAAAATAGTATCTCTTACAACTTTCTGGAATTATTTTTTTTTTTTACTTCTTATATACAATACATTATGGTATCTCCCTTGTCATTAATGCTCATTCCTTCATTCTCCAGTAAACCACTTTATCAACTTCAGGGTTGTGATGAAGATATATGTTATAATATCACTCAGTGGGTGTAAGGCAGAGGAAATAATCCTGAACAGGAAACCAGTCTATCACAGATGCCTTTCCAAGCAACATTGTCAGCAAACTGCTTGTGACTCAAATGTGAAAGCTACAGGGATACTATGGTTATACCACTTGGTATGGCTTTGGAAGGTTTCATGCTACTGACATATTCCTACATAAAGTGAATTACCCTCTAGTTGTCCTATCATTTCCAATGACCTCTAATGTAATTCCTTTTTAATATTGTAAGTTAGCTGTACCATTGCTGTTTACATTCAATATTCAGTACTTCTACACAGCGTTTGGTTACCGTGTGCATGTGTTGTTATTTTGTAGTGATTTGGAGAGAGCAGCATGTTCCTGGTGACTTCTTTGAAGGCTGTGCTGAGCATAGTGGTCCTTTTATTTTATTAACACCCAAACTGATACCCACACGTACTTAATGCTCTATAGTTGACTGGCACACAATGTAACATATGCAGAAACAGGACTTTTCAGAAAAAGTCTGTAATGATTTTTATTCTATATGGGGTGGCACAGTGGTGCAGCAGGTACTATTTTTTGCCTCACAGCAATATAATCCCTGGTTCAATTCTCACCTGGGGTACCTTCTGTGTTGACCCTACATGTCCTCTCTGTGTTTATGTGGGTTTTCTTTAGGTGCTCTTCTTTCCTCCCACATTCCAATGACATGTGGTAGGTGGATTAGATACTCTAAATTGCCCACAGGTATGAGTATATTTATGTGAGGTATTAAAGAACAACCACAACAGGGCTAGCCACCCAGCAGTGTGAATACCGGTTCTAGATGATTGCCACTGTTGAAGTGACACCTGGACCTCATGTGCAGAAAATAGGAAAAGGGGTTGTGGATGGATGGATTCTTATTCTATAAAAACACACCTTCATGTGTGCATGTGGTTCAACTCTATAAAAGGCCAACAATAGACTAAAGATGAGCTGAGCTTTACAAATATTTCTTTTATGTGAGTTGGGGTGCACCTCCTCCCACAGAGTGGAGAGAGAACACTTCTATTCTCATTTCTATTATTATTAAGTCTAATGTTCTCACTCATCTAGTTCCCATACAAATCATTTCAGATAAATCCTTCTTTGGTGTATTGGCTGTTGATCCACATCCCCTGTACACCCAAGTGCACCCTGGGAAAAGAATAACTTTCTTTACTGCCACCTTCAAGTGGTAGCATCTAGCAAATTACCATTATGTGTTAGGTTGACACTGATTCAGTAACAGCTAACTCTGTGTTTAAACAATAAAGAATATGCAGTGATGAAGCTGCAGTTTGATAATGTAATGTTTTCTGCAGACCTACTGCAAAACAATCATGTTTACCAGTGAAATGTCATAGTGTCATTTGTATGCTTTAAAATGTGTATTCAGATGGTAATATGCTCAAATAGTATACAGCAGTGACTATCAAAAACAAAAATATAACTATAACAATGTACAATATTCTCAAAGAGAAGGAAAAAGAAAAACATTAATACAAATGTGATCCATTTATGGAAATGTTTTTAAAATGTGTCAAGTAATCAGTAGGTTCATTAAATGAAATAACTTTTTTTTTCTTTTTTCCTTTAACTGCATTTGAACCAAGCAACCAAAGAAAGAAAACTGACCAAACTGTTATAAAACTTGTCAAAAAAATTAAAATTATTTTTTTTTTTATTTCCAAGGAAAGACTCAGTTTAATAAAACATATGCCTGGGGTGGTTGTGTTTGGCAGGGTTGGGGTAAGTTTAATATAATGGTTACAGTCTTCAGCTCATAGAAGGTACAAAGTTTGATTCTGACCTCAGGTTATTGGCTAGGCTTAAATGGCTGTTCAGAGCAGCTAGCCTAGTATTGACCTATGAACCTATGTTAATGTGTTTTATGTAAATAATGTGCCTCCCAGTTAATGCCTCTCCACTCACTGAAAATCCAGATTTAAAGAGCCCATGATGTAGCTTTTAAGTGCCTTATCCTGAAGGATCTTTTGATTACAGTTCAGCTAAGAAAAATGCCTTTATCTGAAAACTCAACGACGTGAACATTGCCTCTAAATGATGGTCACTGTTGACTTAACACCTTCACTACATGTACAAAAATGGGAAATACAGGGTTCATATCAGTGCCAGTTTAATTAACTGACTAAATGTTACTGATGACCTCTGTACCCTGAAACCAACCTGTGCCTTCTCCTACATTCTAGGCAATGGCTCTTTCCTACACAGGGGTTACTGGACACATTATGCCTTAACTACATGTTTGCCATTTTTTTCTGCCAGCCTTGCAATTTAGCAAGTTAGTCAACTTATATATTTATATATTAGTGGCTTATGATGTCAGGGCCTATCCCTGAGGCGAACAGATGTTCTGTCCTCTTTTACAGATAAATAATAGACATAAAGAACACACGCGCACACACACACACACACACACACACACGCATGCAGACACACACACATATATTATATACACGCATGCCTACAGCTAGTGGGGTTTGGCTTTAATGGCTTCAATGTACCCATAGAGACTTAAAAGTCATGGGTACTTACAACCTCCATAACTGAAACACTGTCATTTGCATATATCTCATGGAACTCTATTACAGGGAGTTTAATGTATTACACAGTGAAGACTCTAGCTTGGCTGGGTCTTTCTTGCAGTTTTTTACAAAATGTTTTTTTTTGTATGACCATTTTACACTTTGACTTGGATATTTTTTGTGATTTTTTAGGTACCCTAATGTCTACTGATATCACACTTGATTTTTAGCTTTATGTTTCTAAACTATAGCCAAACAATCCACTTATGCTGTACTAATAAGTTCAAAATAAAAGTAGAACCCTGCATGTTTACATCTAGTGGGATTTGTTTTTACTGGAATGAATGTGCTCACAAAGATTTAAAAAAGTAAAATGCCATGGTCAGTCCGAAGACATGTAGTTGAAACATTGTTATGTCCTTAGGGGCTCATTTGCATATATCCCATGTTTGCCCACTGCAGGAGGTTTAAGATATTACATTTAAAACTATAGCTTGGCTGGGTCTTTCTTGCAATTTTTACTGAATGGTTGGTCTGTGTGATCTTTTTGCCCTCTGTTTATATATATATATATATATATATATATATATATATATATACATTTATAGCAAACTAGTGTTGTCCTGTTGTTCACATTTCTCTGTTAAAACACAGTGTAGATCTTCTTCTGCTACCAGAAAATCTTTGTGGCAAGTGTTATTCTGTATATTGATTTAACTAAACAAATTACCTACACTGACTCTGCTTTCATTTTGTCATGCAGTACGTATGTAACATAAAACTACACCTTTTTGCTTATCTTATTGTTTTTATGCACTTTCTTCCTAAAACGTCATTTCTGAGAGTGTAAGGAATTTGGTCGAATACTGCGCTCAACAAAGGCTGAAAAAGCTGGTACAGATGATCAAAATGCATTTGAGTGAACTGTGCAAGCTTTTTGTCTGTGCAAAATCACAGAATAGTGGAGATTAGGGACTTTGTCCATTCTACACAGCAGTGTGATCTAGGAGTTGGTATATATAAGTAGCAGGGGTGTGGGAGATGTAGTGGGGCTTGAACTCCATCCCCTACGCACAATAATAGTGATTTTTGTGCTTTTTTCATTGATCAGTGTTCCAGGGATAAATGTTCATTGAAGTGTTAGTTAAAATTTGTAAGATTCAACATTGTAAAATATAATCATTCCTGAAAAGTCTGCTCTGCACCAAGACATTTATTTTCTTGTGTGGCATAGACCTCCTCTCCAGGCAGAAGCCTAAGGCTGAGATATGTATCAGAACATCATTTCCCTGAGAATAAACTGGTATAGTATCTCCTCAGTGTGAAACTTCTACCCCCAGTGCAAACTCCTTGGTGCAGTCAGGGTTGGTTGTATAACACTCTGTGTGGGACATTCTTGACCCGCTGAAAACTCTGTTCGGCTGTCATGATCAAAACTACAGGTTTGGATTATTGTCAAGAGCAAGTTCTGTGGGAGAAACAAGCATAATATTACAGTAAATAACTCAATCGGAGTAAATTATTGCAATTTCAAAAATCCAAGATGTCATCACGACCTCATATTTACTCATGATTCACTATATTTACCTCTATATACATACCAATTGTTAGATCACACTGCAGTGTAGAAAGGGCAAAGTCCCAACCTCCACTGTTACACGATCTCAAACAGACAAAAAGCCCACTAGAAGATGATTAATGCCTTCCTGAGATTCTGTATATTGTCACCATTTGTATGTAAATGACAAAATCATTTACATGTCAGACTAAAACTATGCACCCGCAAAAAGGACAAACTTAACCAGTCCCTGAAAAGTGAACAAACTTTTATTGATCCCAAAAGACAGTTTTATGAAGCTTTATAGCACTCCTGTTGAACTTAAAAGAGTACTTCCAGTGGTCATTAGGCTAACTACCTTGTACCATAGGCCATTCTGTCTATGTGCTTCGCATATTGCAGTTTACGCAGTACCAGGTGCTTCCATTCTTTTAAGGTATCAGTGACACAAGTGAAGCCAAGGGACTCCTAGGCTCTTGGATCACCCCAAGTACTACATTTCCTGGGGAGCTGTTTTCACAGTTTACTTAACCACTGGGACACCTGCTATGAAACTACTTTTTTATTTTTAAAACACCTTTATTAAATTATCATATTCATGCATTGTACATTACATATACATTTTCTTTCTTTTTAACAATTGCTCACTCAAACATTGCATAACTTGCTCATTTCCTGCCTTCCCTTAAATTTCACTCTTCCTCCTTATGAATATTAATTTGCATGCATGTACCACAAATTCCTTTTATTTCTATATATCTTGTTCCTTCTCTTTTCTAGAGATCCCAGCTCCAGTTATTTTATCTCCTTTACAATACTCGGTACTTTTCATTTGGCTTACATTTTGATTTCCATTGTCTAGTAACTGCATTTTTGTCAACCAACAGCATTAACCTTAGTAAGGCCTTACCATGTATAGGCAATTCAGATCTTGTGTACCAGCTCCAAACAAGCATTTCCTTTGTTACAGACAATTGCTCCCCCAACACTTTTGACAGAATATTCTGTGGGGAATTTTTTAAATCTGCAAACCTATTATACTCCCAAAAAACATGTTCCCAATCACCTTTCTTTTTCCATATCTGCAGCATTTTCTATCTCCCTGGTGAAAAATTCTCTGAGTCTTCTTGTGAGTATAAAAATACAGATGCAAAGACCTCCAAACAAAAATGATAGAGCTTGTAGAATGTTGCATATTTGGGAGCCATACAGGTGTTCTTCCGTTGTTCATTTGTCTTCCCAGTCTCTCCCTTCCCAATGTTTTCTAATTTTCTTGGAATGATTTTATAGGTATCGTGCAATCTTTTATATGTTTCACTAATTATCCCTTTTTTAACAGCACCTTCTGTCTTAGTCAACCAAATTCCATGCACAAGATGAAACGGAACACCTGAAGTGGAAACAACACTGAAGGAAGCTTCTGTTCTAGCATAACTAAAAACTCTACCAGCTGCTCTTTCACTTAGCAGTCACCTACCCATTTCTCTTGTTGGTACTCTGATATCCATCCCTTGTAGGGAAGACAGTCTCTAACATGCAATCTAAACTTCTGCTTGGCCTCATCCCACTCTTTTACCTTTCCCTCTCTAGTTACTTGTTCTCAGTACTTTGGTTCCTTTTCCATTTTTCCCAGCAAATTTTAGACCCCTCTTGCCTATTTTCTGTACCAAATCCCCATTTGCAGTCATCTCAGTTGGCAAAATCTTTCTCCATTCCTGTGTTGGTTAGTTCTTAAAATGCTTTCTGTAAATTATGAATATACTATTCTGTATTAAAGTTGTTCTTCTCCTTAAGGATCTGTTTCCTTGTTTCTCAAACACACCCCTGTTTCATCATCATCCCTTTTCACTTTAATTTAAAACCTTCTGCTTGCTTGATGTACATGAGCCTTCACTGTGTATCTCCAATGATTGCATTCACATCAGGTAGTCCTAAACCACCTTGTTTTATGGGGAGAATCAACTTACCCCATTTAACTCTTGCCCTTGTCCCCTCCCAAATAAATTTATTCAACTCTTTATTAATTATTGTCCACAACGTTTCTTCTAGTTGATAAAAATATACCTGTCCAATATATAAAAATAAAGGAACAAAAATATTTTCAGTGCTTGTACCTTTCTATCAATATACATTATCAAAACCTTCCAGTTTCTCAGCTTTTGTATTAGTTTTTGTTTTGTCTCTACCCACATATATTTAGTTGCCATAACAGAATTCCTTTTTAATCCATGCACCTAAATTCTTGATTTTATTAATCCCCCATAATTATGAGTACTCCTGAACCAATTCATAAGTAGGTATGTAGTTTATCACTATAGCTTTTGTTTTACCTTCATTAATTTTATAACGCAAAAAAACTTGAATCTGTCTCAAAATATTCCACAACACCAAGATGTACTTTTCTGGATTTATCAAGTGCAAAATAATATCATCTGCAAATAAAGCTAACTTTTCTTGATTACCATATAAATTACAACCTTGAATTTGTTAAGTCCCTTATTTTCTTTGCCAGTGGCTTTAAATATAAAGCAAATAACAAAGGGAAAAGAGGAAACCCTTGCCTATTTCCTTTGTTTAAACATGGCTTATCAGAGAGGAACCCTCCTTCCTTAAACAGTATTATACAGAGCAGTTACCATACCTGTCAACTTTTTTTCTCAAGAATAGTGGACAAAGCCAAAAATAATGGGGGTGACAAGGACCAAAAATCAGGGACAATTTTATATATTAGTCTGATTTACTTAAAAGGTTGTTGGAACTTCTGTTTTTGTATCAACGTGTATTTTCACAACAATGATAAATATGAAATGTTAATGTCTGGTATGACTAATTATAATCGTCAATCATTTATCAGAAAATAAAAAAACACAAGGGACAGGAAAAAATATGAAGCAAAATCAGAAACATTCTGCAAAATCAGGGACAACTGAGTGGTATAGTAGGTGCCTATTGTTTGATCTTCTTTGGCTTGCTTGTTGTTTCATTGGTTTATCAATTTACTGGACTTATTACATACTAAAGGTTTTTTCACATTAGCTTTTCACTCATGACTTGCCTTTAATATTATTTTATGTTTTCACTTTCTACAGTGCTGTTTACTTGTTTCAAGTTGCATTGCCTTGTTTCTCTTGTGTTTTGTGTTTATTCTTATTTGCTTTTAACTTGGGCAATAGCTGAAATGATTTTTGAATTTTTTTGATCAGTCCATTCTCCCATTTAATGAACTTCAAATCCATAGCTAAAATATGATTTCTACAACTTAAAACCCTAACCTTGTTTTGTGAAACCATCTTCTATGACAAGTGTTCTCATGCCAAACATTGTCTTCAAGAAGGTTGCTTAGCTGCTTTGATCTGCAAATTTAGCACAAAACAGTGTTTGTTTTCTGAGACAGTGTGTGTGTGTGTGTGTGTGTGTGTGTGTGTGTGTGTGTGTGTGTGTGTGTGTGTGTGTGTGTGTGTGCGTGTGTGTGCGTGTGTGTGTGTGTGCATGTGTGCGTGTGTGTGTGTGTGCGTGTGTGTGTACAAGAATGTGCATATCTATAAATGTGCATCTGTGTTGGGGGCTTTGAGTGAGTATGCCGTGAGGTTCTTTCATCTCTTAGCTAAGAGAAATGCTATTAAAATTCCATTTGACTTCTTTTCTCAAAAGTTTCTGCCAAGTCTGTACTGTCCAAGTTTCCAGGCCTGTTTGCACTATTTGGCCCTCTGCTTTACTTCAAATGGACTCTGGGGACCTGCATCCCTTTCATAATGACAGACGTGTTAGCTATTCTTACACCAGTGTTGTAACAGGTTTCTGAATGCAAGCATTCATTCTGAGCTATCAATGCCTTGTTTGTGTTAGGAGGTGTTAACCTGTCACTTCTGGGCTTCAGGCCTGCATTTCACCATCTGCTGACAGTTTATCTGCTTCAATGAATGGAACATACTGAAGAAAAACATTTTTTTTTTTTACTTTCGGTCTGCATTAACAGTCTGATGCTGTGCTTCCAAACTTGCTTTTGTTATATACCCTGAAATAAGTGTGTATCCATTTGTGTGTGCACATACATACACATGTTTATAAAATGTAAGACA
The DNA here is from genome assembly GCF_019279795.1 of Protopterus annectens. Lineage (NCBI taxonomy): Eukaryota > Metazoa > Chordata > Ceratodontiformes > Protopteridae > Protopterus > Protopterus annectens. The sequence goes on along the minus strand of NC_056744.1, from coordinate 362,738,147 downwards.
TCCACTCAAAGTAATTGTGCCTTAATAATCATATTTAATACAAACATCTATCTCCCTAATGTACGAATAGCAGTTTAAAAATATGATCGAACTGGTTTTATACCAGATCATTTTTTGTTGTATTGCTTAGTTGCTTGAATGTATCCTATTTTAGCCCCTTTGAATATGCTTTAAATGCATGTTCATACAACAAAGAGCATATAATGGCATACCTCTCAACCTCTTGACACAAGAAATCTGGACAAAGCCAAAACTAAATGCCCAAACAATGAAAAAGGGTCAGATTTTAATTTTTGCTGTTATAAACTTAGAAAGTTGCTAGAATAATAGGTTTTTACTAGCATGCATTTTCTGAAGGATATGAAGTCTGTCACTTAAGTGCCTGTCATTATTTAGTGAATTCAATTTTCAATGATTTGCCAGAAAACCAAAAATTTTATGAGAAACCAAACAAAAATATGGAGCAAAAATCTAGACATTCTGTTGAAGTCCAGAGAGCTTAGAGGTATGCATAATGGCCTTTTGCCTGCAAAAGAAAATTAATGTAGATGTTAGGTATTTATTTATTTATTAAATTATAGTAACCATGTAACCATACTTGCCATATTAAGAAATAATTACATTAGAAATGTTTAGGAGGTAGCATTACAATCTAAACTTCTAACAGGAACATCCACCTTTCTAAACTGTTGGAAATCTCCAAAGGAATTCAATCCAAAATATGTTGGAATTGGTTGAGCTCAAGTAAAGAAAGTTTTTGTCCTTTTTAACCTCTGGCATTTAGTAAACATTTTTAACTAAAACTATTCTATATTCATCAGCAAAACAGCCACATCTCTTTTTATAGTGTATTTTAAGTATCAGCTTATTTTTTTTTTAGTTCTCTAATTTTTATGATTTACAAATCATTTTTATATGTGATTAACACCATTACATGTCTCTCGGTTATCAAGAATTTTGTAGAATGTCACTGATTACGATCATATTTTTGCCCTGACTCTCATAAAATCTTAAATTTTTTATAAATCGCTGAGGATTGCAGTCATTCAGTAATAGCAGATGTTAGAGTTTTACAATTCTTATTGTTCAAAGAAATGCATGCTGGTACAAAGCATGATTGTTCTGTTAACTTTTTGAGCGAATTAAGGTAATATTTAAAAATTATCCCTGATTTTGTGACTTTGTCTACTGTCATTATTTTTTTTGCTTTGTCCAGAATTTTGGAACAAAGAAGTTGAAATGTATACACCCTTAGCTCCAATGGTACTGCCCACTTCTTGTCATTGTCATTATTAGGTTGCTGTATTTGTCACCAGTTTCACTGTGGGCAACCTCTTTTTGATGAGTCCTACTAGGCTCCAGAGTTTCCATGTACATAAGAAAGCCAGGAGTTTACTTCTCCTCTTGGTATTTGCTCGTTCACGTTCCCAGCTGAAGGATCCTGTTGTGTCACTAAGGAAACAAGAGTACAATAAAAAAGAACAAGATGTTTTATTGTATTCATCTGTTAACTGGTTAAACCCACTAGGCAGAGGCTGCTTAGTAGGGAGGGTGGCCTAATGGTTAAGGTGTTTGCCTTACAAACACAAGGTGCAGGGTTTGAGTCTCACGAGGGATAATTGGCTAGGCTTAAAATGGCTCGCAAAGGCAGTTAGCTTAGTACTAATCTATGAACCTATGAACCTATTGTAGGGTGACCCTGGAGCACTGTCTGGTTAAGTGACTTGCTCAGAGTCTCACAACAGGATAAGGAAGACTTAGTGGATCAAGCCCTGGTTTACAGAAGGAAGCTTGTTAGCAGCTCAGAGCTTAATCCAGTAAGGGAAGCAGACATAAATGTAAATTTTCTCAAAGCAATGGACTGAAAGGGGAATAGTCATGAAAGGGAATGGTGCTGGTAATATAGCTTAGTAATTAAGACAATGAGTGCCCAGCATCTTGCAGACCTGGGTTTGAGTCCTGTAACCCATACTTGCATAATGATTGACAGAGCAAGTTACTTACAGGGAAAATCCATTCTGAAACTGAAAAAAAATCATAGTTTTTCCACATTTTTTCATATTTTGTGCACTACTTTAGTAAAGCAGTAGAATCAATCAAAGTGTTTTTCACTATATGTTAACTTCTTGACCCACAAAATAATACCCACTTTATCCTGTTTAGGATCTCAGAGGAGCAGGAGCCTACCCCATTACTTATTGGGTATGAGGCAGAAAATCAATTCTGGACAGGACCCCCATCAACTGGAGGAAGCACTCCAACTAAGAAAAATGAACTACAGAACAAAGAACTATGAGGCATTTTCTTTTTATCTGGATCAGTACAAAAACCCTTAACATGCTGGCATAAAAAGGCTTCCATGAATGAAGTTCATACTTTCGCTGATATACAGTATATACTAAACATTAAGTTAAACAATTACTATAATGAAAATAAAATCTCTTTTCACTTCCCTTTCCAGAACCACAAGTCATAAACTGGCATCCATGATTATATACCTGCATCTGATATAAAAAATACTCTGCAATGTCAACTGTTGATATATTCTCCAGATTTCTGCAGTTTGTTTACCAATCTTCTGGAATATCTCTACCTTTGGCATTTAGTAACACTTGTTCTTCCTGTTGGCACGTGGAGTGACATAATGTCCGAGACTAGGAGGCCACGTCCCCCCCCCAGGCACCACTTCTTTTCTGCTGCTTTCATGGTTCAGAACTCTGTCCTAAATTATGTGCCAAGAAAGGTCCTGTATTTTATACTCATATCAAACAAATCTTCTAAGTGTTCTTGCAGTCATAAAAGTCGCAGGTTTGGAGAAACATTAGCATGCTCTGCACTGTCAGGGAGACATACACAATGTCAAACATTGTCGTGTGTGGCAACATGTCAGTGTAGGCACCCCCAAGGAGAAAAAGAGAAAAAGCTGAAGGCCTTCATCGCTGCTTAGAAGAAACCCACTCTAAAATGTAGATGGTGCAGGAGATGGCAAAATAGTCCTTCACTCAGTCCTGTCTCAGTGCTGGACAGAGAGAAGGACATAAGGGATCAGGTGAAAAGGCACTAGCCAAACCTGTCTGCATAAAGCCGCTCCCTGAAAGGACCTCCCACCCATCGTGAGCCGTAGGCTGTCTTTTGATTTCTGATGGCATGAATTCATAAACTGATTATCAGCAACAATCATTAGGGCAGGGTCACAACAGTAGGTAATCACCATTCTGTTATCAGCAACAATCACTGGGAGAGGATCTTAACATTCAGGAATGACCATTCTGTTATCAACAACATTCATTGGGAGAGGGTCCTGACATTTCAGGAATCACCATTCTGTTAACAACAATCATTGGGAGATGATCCTAACATTTCAGGAATCCCCATTCTGTTAACAACAATCATTGGGAGATGGTCCTAACATTTCAGGAATCCCCATTCTGTTATCAGCAGCAATTACTGGGGGGAGGGTCCTGACATTCAGGAATCACCATTCTGTTATCAACAATAATCATTGGAAGAAGGTCCTGACATTCAGGAATCACCATTCTGCTATCAACAACAATCATTGGGAGAGGGTCCTGACATTCAGGAATCACCATTCTGTTACCAACCTCAATCATTGGGAGAGGGTCCTGACATTTCAGGAATCACCATTCTGTTAACAACAATCATTGGGAGATGGTCCTAACATTTCTGGAATCCCCATTCTGTTATCAGCAGCAATTACTGGGGAGAGGGTCCTGACATTCAGGAATCACCATTCTGTTAACAACAATCATTGGGAGATGGTCCTAACATTTCAGGAATCCCCATTCTGTTATCAGCAGCAATTACTGGGGAGAGGGTCCTGACATTCAGGAATCACCATTCTGTTATCAACAATAATCATTGGAGGAAGGTCCTGACATTCAGGAATCACCATTCTGTTATCAGCAACAATCATTGGGAGAGGGTCCTGACATTCAGGAATCACCATTCTGTTATCAACATCAATCATTGGGAGAGGGTCCTGACATTCCGGAATCACCATTCTGTTATCAACAATAATTATTGGAGGAAGGTCCTGACATTCAGGAATCACCATTCTGTTATCAACGACAATCATTGCGAGAGGGTCCTGACATTCAAAAATCACCATTCTGTTATCAACATCAATCATTGGGAAAGGGTCCTGACATTCAGGAATCACCATTCTGTTATCAGCAACAATCATTGGGAGAGGGTCCTGACATTCAGGAATCACCATTCTGTTATCAACATCAATCATTGGGAGAGGGTCCCAACATTCAGGAATCACCATTCTGAGCTGAACTTGACAAACTCTGGCCAGCTTACTCAGAGTAATCCTTTCAGTCCCCCAGGAAAACAATCAGTGGTGGAACACAGAACAATAGAATCCGCTTGCTTCACTGCACTAAAGCTTAAGGAAGAGATGCTGGATAGTGCAGAGAAGACCTGACTGATTCTCCAGTGCCAGGCGAGACCATGGTAAGGTCCCATCATTAGACTTATGAGGTTTGAAGGCTGGTGGGATCTGTCCTCCTAATTAACAGACTGCATCCTTAGGGAGCATACCTTATTATCCATACTGGGTCCCCCAAAAGACCTATCACACCCCAGTGCTGTCTGCCACTGAATCATGGCCTTGTGTACTGGATGCGGTCAAGCCACCCACTCATGGTGCTAGGGGTAGGGATTGTCTTCCCCATCCTCAGTCTCCCACATAAAAGGGGATTCTTGGGAATAGTGAGGGTCTCCTGTTAGACAGATACATATCACTTGGATACATATGTGACTTTTAACTTGTTACAAACCATTTGAATACAAAGTGACTTTTCACTTGTTGCACACCACTTGAATGCCAAGTGACTTTTCACTTGTTACAAACCACTTGGATGCTAGGTGACTTTTTACTTGTTATGTACCACTTGGATACGAGTGACTTTTCACTTGTTACAAACTACTTGGATGCTAGGTGACTTTTCACTTCTTACACACCACTTGGATACTAAGTGACTTTTTACTTGTCACACACTACTTGGATACTAAGTGACTTTTCACTTGTTACACACCACTTGGATACATGAGTGACTTTTCACTTGTTACATACTACTTGGATACTAAGTGACTTTTCATTTGTTATAAACCACTTGGATACCAAATGACTTTTCACTTATTACAAACCACTTGGATACCAAATGACTTTTCACTTGTTACACATCACTTGGATACTAAGTGACTTTTCACTTGTTACAAACCAAGTGGATGCTAGGTGACTTTTCACTTGTTACACATCACTTGGATGCGAGGTGATTTTTCACTTGTTACACATCACTTGGATACTAAGTGACTTTTCACTTGTTACAAACCAAGTGGATGCTAGGTGACTTTTCACTTGTTACACATCACTTGGATGCGAGGTGATTTTTCACTTGTTACACATCACTTGGATACTAAGTGAATTTTCACTTGTTACAAACCACTTGGATACTAAGTAACTTTTCATTTGTTACATACTACTTGGATACATGAGTAACTTTTCACTTGTTACATACCACTTGGAGACTAAGTGACTTTTCACTTGTTACTTGCCACTTGGATACTAAGTGACTTTTCACTTGTTACATACTACTTGGATACTAAATGACTTTTCATTCGTAGCAAACTACTTGGATGCTAGGTGACTTTTCACTTGTTGCACATTACTTGGATACTAAACGACTTTTCACTTTTACAAACCAATTGGATGCTAAGTGACATTTCATTTGTTACATACTACTTGGATACATGAGTGATTTTCACTTGTTACATACCACTTGTAGACTAAGTGTCTTTTCACTTGTTACTTGCCACTTGGATACTAAGCGACTTTTCATTTGTTACATACTACTTGGATACATCAGTGACTTTTCACTTGTTACATACCACTTGGAGACTAAGTGACTTTTCACTTGTTACTTGCCACTTGGATACTAAGTGACTTTTCATTTGTTACGTACTACTTGGATACTAAGTGACTTTTCACTTGTTACACAGTGATTAGCATTAGTGTGCAGTAGCTGTTAATGAACAATTGAAGAGCATAACTTGAATAAGGATACATAGATATGCCAATATACTTCTAAATTTAATAGGATGGAGGGGCTAAAGCCTCTCTTTTACACTATTGTGACATGAATAAGTTTTTTCATGGTAACAAATATTGTAGCGTAATTGCACTAACCAAAATTATCAGCATAGTCCTTCATGGGGAAAGTTTTTTATGACAACATTGATCAGGTGGGAAGGATTATTTAAATAGTTTATGTCATGTGTGCAGTGATAGATAGATAGATAGATAGATAGATAGATAGATAGATAGATAGATAGATAGATAGATAGATAGACAGACAAGTATGTTACTCTCTCTCTCTCTGTCTCTCTCTCTCAACACTGAATGGCTATAGTCTGGTATACAATACGTTTTGCTATAGTATTGATTTGTGAGGATATACTTACACTAGACCTGAGTCAGTGGTACTCATTATATTTTTTAAATTTATAAGGCTAGCTATATAAGAAGGAATCTATATAACATATAAATGTTAAGGAATTCAGATTACATTTGCAGTAATGTTAACCAAGATAGTAAGGTATGCTTGTCAATAGTGGAAGGAAGAAAGTTACTCTCCAAAGTGAACGATTAAGATTTGTAAGCCTTGATAATGAGTATGCATGATACTGGGTTTAAGAATAAATAGTCAGTGTATAAAATAAATAAAAACAAATTCCCCTTCAGAGATTCATGGTGTGTTGGAGGATATCTGGAAAAGACTGCATGGTTTTGAATATACAATTTTGGGTATATTTGACCAGCTAGTAGCTATATAATTGGGTTTTAGATGTTATAAGGTGTGTGTGTGTGCTAAATATTTGCCCAAGGAACATAGTTGTATTTTGTCTGGTTTTGGGGGAGAGATAACCTATATATGAATGGTTTACAAATTAAAATATAGCAGCAAGCACTGATGCTATTTTACAGTTAAGAATTAACTAGGCAAGTATGTCTTGCATGATTGATATGAAATGGTGGCTGGCCTTCCCATCCTGTGTAGTCTGACTTTCTAGGCAAATGTTCATATCTGGATTAATTGTATTTTTTTTTGGGTGTGGGTGAGTGAGAAATACTTTGAGGCTACATGGACTAGAACTAAGGATGAGGTTCACCTACTTTTTTTGAGCCAGCTATTTTAGATTCCACTGGTTCTGGCCCCCGGGGGGGGGGGGGATCTGGAACTACAAATTACTCATATGAAAGACTGGGTTTGAACTGGGCTAACAGACTGACATTGTAAACCTGATGCAGATATTTGTGATGTTAATGAAGAGCTATTTTTAAGCTAGTCATGTTCCCCATGTGTCATATTGCTAAGCCTAAAGGAAGAGGGGATGTACGGTCATAGATACCAGTGGCATAAGGAAGTCTTAACTGGAACATTCCATTGGCTCTAATATAGAATTTACTAAAATGAACTTTCAAGCAGTGGTGCCATATCTCTACAGGGGTCTATATTAAATCAGTGAATGCTTAAAAAAACAAACGCTGATTTATCGACCCCATGTAAGCGAAAGCTTACAATCCCGAACACTTAGAACAGTGATTTCCTTCCCAGGGAAAAAATTGCTGTTCCAAAAAAGAAAAAAAAGAAAAAACTTTAAAACATTACATAAAGTGGGAGGCTTCGCCCCCCACACCCCCTGACGTGAAGGGCTGTGCCCCCTACACCCCCCTACTTAAATATACCAATGCCAAGATCGCACTACAGTGACAAAAATGGCAAAATAACGAAGGTGGCCAAGCAATTTCTTTCCCAGGAAAAGAATTCACTTATATGCCATTTTGGTATTTTTCCATTTCGTGCTTTCAAGTTCGATCAAGATGCACTTGAAAGAATGCGTCTTCGATCATATAATAGGGAACCCTCTACAGAACTGTGATTGTGAGACAGGTCCTGAAGACAAAAAGGAACTATTGTGGAAATCCTTGATTTGTGGAATACCTGGTTCCTTACTTCCAGGGTCTAGTACATAGATGTTCACTGTTTCCCAGGAATTCAGTTAAAAGATTGATTATACTGAATGGGTGCTCTATTTATTCTATGATGGGGTGATATAAATGGTAATTTACAGGAAACAATGGAAAGTTCTGGGCTGGCTTGTGCAACACTAAAAGAAGGGTGTGTGGTGGATGAATACAGTGTTTGGGTTTGTGGACGAGGTATGAGGGGATGTAATGGACTAATGCTGTGGTAGAGTAAGAGTTATGTTCATGGTTGTTGATGTTGTTATCTAATGGGTGAGTGGTGAAATATTGTTTGGTTGGTCTGAAGAACTAATTAATAATTTTGTAGCTTAGGGAGGATTGCGATTACACTCTGAAATTGGGAAAAAGATAAACTTGTTAAGGTCTTTTCTGGAGGGAGATCTGACCTTATCAATAGTAAGGGATGCTTAACAAAAACTTGTTAAGAACATCTGAGTACAGTAAAAATCATGTTTCACACTAGCAACTAAGAGGGAGCAGTGCCAGCTGGAAAAGAAGAGAGGCAGTTGGTAAAACAGCTTTTTAAAAGCTGTTAGACCTTAACTCTGCCCTACTTACAACAGAAAGTGCGGCAGAACAAACCCTCCAACAGCTTTTAAACCATTAATTCTACAGCCAGGCACTTCATTTCTCCCTGCTGTCTCTACCTTTCAACTGTTCATGATTTTGTGTCATACTTCTGCCCGGTCCCTCATAAAATGTTTGACTTTCTGATAAATAATTAAAATTATAGCTGCTCAATAATACCAGGCATTAAAATTTCATACTTATTGTTCAGAAAATACATGTTGATGCAGTACCTGTTCTAGTAACTTTTTTAAGTTAATTAGATCGATATTTAAAAGCCAATTTTTTTTTTAATTTGAACAGAATTCTTAAGTAAGGAAGTTGGAAGAGCACAGAGCATGCCAGACGTTAGCACTACCTCTTGATTTTATTGTAAATAAGAATGTAGCAAACGTTTCTGATGTTATCTGTAGTGCAGATCAGTCATAATTGACAATTACATATTCAGAAGAGGAGGGTATTGATACTGTCCCCGCAGCCTGCTCAGTTAACAGGGCAATCCACTTTAAAGTCTCACCATACCTATCAACCGTCCTAACTTTCACAGAATGTCCATATTTTTCCCTCATATTTTTGGTCTGGTCCATATAAAAAATTCTCATCTTCTGGCAAATATCTGAGGATTAAAGTCACTAAATAGTGACATACATTTGAGTTTCACACTTCATAGCCTTCAAAAATGCATGCTAACACAAATCCTGTTATTCCAGCAACTTTCTAAGTTTATAAGAACAATATTTAAAATGTATCCCTGTTTTGGGACATTTGTCCCCCCCCCCCCCCCCCATTGTTTTAGGCTTTGTCAAGATTTCTTCTGCTAAGATGTTGAGAGGTATGAGTGTCATTTTGCCATGGGTTATTACTGTGGCAACAGGTGTCCTACTAGGAAACTTGGATACATTTAAAATGTCAATTTCATATTCAAGAAAGCCGTTTCATGACGGCTAAAAAGTTACCAGAACAGGTTTACAATCACAAGTCACAAAACAAAAAAGCAGGTTTAGAGTTAGCTTACTGAACACTGTTCAGCCTTTTAAGATTACCCTAAACCAGAAATATAAGTTATCTCTGCATAGTATACTTACAGCTTGACTAAATTAATCAAATAAAACACAGAAATAAAGTTATACTAGAACTCCAGCACTGTTAGAGGCATTATGTTTCTAGAGAGCCTGTTGTGGTCTTTAACATTTTCCTTTTAAATTTTCTCTTGCCGCAGCCTGGATTTTAAATCTAATTGGGCTCCTATGCACATTATTAAGATTTGGCTGACAACAATGCCCTTTAGTCCTCCTTAGTGCACTGGAATAGTTTACTTAATTTATGATGTTTTTGAATTTTTTAATCCACTTGTTTATTTAATGACTGTTAAATGTGCTAGGAGCTCCAGATGAGTTTATATATATATATATATATATAGATATGTTTTCAAATATAATTTTTATTAGTTTTGCAAGATTTATAACAGAAACATATCAAGACACAACATAATACATTATATGCAATTATCAGTCTTGCTATACAAAAGGATTGCAACCATGTAACAAGCAGACATTCTATCACAGCAAGGCAATAAAACAGAAAATAAAAATAAAAGGTGATAAAGGAATAACATCTGTCCTAAACACCCAGGGTACCTATATCAAAAACATGAACCTTAGGGATAGAAAGCAGTGAAGAGACCCCCCTTATAAGAAACTAATGTGATATAAGAAAATATATAATTTGTCCATATTTAACAGGAGAGTTAGCGATGGTTAGAGGAAAGATTGTAAGTTTGATTTATGAGTAGAATAAAGAAGAAAAAGGGGGGTATATTGTGAGAGAACACTAGTCACAATATTTACAACTTGGATGCCATAACAAATGTGTCAAGGGACATCATACTAGTGTGACTGACACCAGAGTATCATCAGCATTAATTTGTTATAGGACTGAAAAGTACGAACACAGAGGTCTTCACAAATTCTGTTAATAGTAGTAATTGTTGTATGACGATTACTTTGATTGAATTAGGTCAAAGAGACTTCACCAGTATTTCTGGAAACAGTCTTTTTTTCTTTTTACTGCTAGAGCAAAATTTACGTGCAGAGATATACTTAATTGCCATAGTTTTAAAATTCTCCCAAGATATTACTGAGGGACTTACCCAGTTCTTAGCTATAAAGTATTTGAGAAGAGCACACACAGTTATTAAGATGTGTCTCCGAACACCTGTTATAGGTTTAGGAATAATATTCAGGATTGTGGTTTGCCAGGAAAAGGTGGTCGTCTCCTACCCCATTTTTTCTTGTTGAGCTGTAAGAGAGCACCATAATTTATATATATTTTTGCAACTCCAAAAGATGTGGAGCAAATCTGCATGCTGGAGGGAACAAAAAGGACATGTTAGGTTTTTGTTGTACCCAAATTTTAATAGAACCGCGGGAGTATAGTATGAGTTATTATTGCTCATAAGTTGGGTATAAATCAAGTTTTTGAAAGGGGTTAAATTAAGGGTATGCCGAATAGCTTCCTATTTGGACTCAGTAACCTGATGAATTTATATAATTTCTACAAAGCTCAATTTCTTTGGAACCCATTTTAATAAAAACTTATACCGAATGCCTGCACCGTTTTTGAAGGAAACAAGCCTCCGCTATACATTTAAACTCCTCCTGCATCTCTTAATATAGTAACTCTGAGATCACAGAGCAATGGGGTCAAGAGAAATTTAGTTACCTCACTTTTTTGATGATTTTTGCCATAAGAAGCAACAGCACCAATACATAACTAAACAATTGTTTTTGTGAGGGGGCAAGCCCCTGCACCCTCTTCCAACACTTTAAACTATACTAAGCCCATGATAGTACAAAAGTAGTATAAAGGAAAATGTCTTACTCCACTGTTGATAACAAAAGACACTCACAGAAACTAACCAGCCTAAAGAAGTAGTTAACCTTGAGCAAGTCACTTAACAATACATTAATTTAGGGCATACCTTTCAAACTCTAAGTGCAAGACATGTGGAAAAAAAAATCCTAAAAGAATGTGGGGACAAAGGTTCAAAAATAGGGCAGATTTTAAATTTTGCTCTTATATGGGTTTCTGTTAGCAGCATTTTCTGAAGGATTTCAAGACTGAAATTCAAATGTATGTCATTGTTTTGTTATTTCAATCCTCAGAGATTTGTCAGAAAACCACAAACTGTATGAGAAACTGACCAAAAACATGAGGCAAAAAACTGGACATTCTGCGAAAATCTGGATAGCTGAGAGGTATGCCCCAGGGTTACTCTTGAAAAGGGATTGTGTGTCCAGTGGGCCTACCTGGTTAACAAATGGTTATTATTTATTATTATTATTATTATTGTTATTATTATTATTATTTATTATGTTGCCCTTTATCAGGTTAGACTCCTTCCTTAACTCTATAAATCTTTTCATTTGCAGATTGTCTACTCAATTTTCTCTATATGTGAATCAAACAGTTGCTACTGGTGTTGCACAAGATGGTGGCAGCATATGCCACTGTCCTGTGGTCATCTTGCCAGTGTTGTCTCCTAACTGCTATATCAGTAATTAGCTCTCTGGAGCTTTTTGCAGTGAAGTCTTCGAACATTAGCACTGCGTAAGTGCACAGTGCACATCTATGTATCCCGGCCAACGTGGACTCAGTGTGCTACACTGAAATTACCAGGTGTGAAAATTGTTGAAATTTTGTACTACTGAACTATGAACCGCTGTCAGAAATTGCTTATTCTGAGATGCTAACTGCATGAATCCTTTGCAGTGCTCCATGCGCCTGTTAGCTGAATAATGTCTGGGTGAAAATAGTCGGCACACCCAAGGTAATATTGATCCTTATCCTGAAATAGATCAATACCTGCTTTATTTCATGATAGTCCTGGGACAGCACACAGGATCATCTATTCTGTTCTATATTGATTTCTTAGGGCAGCTCATATTACACTGCTTTGCACTGTGTTTTTAATTTGCTGTTTCATTTCTGGCCAAAACAAAATATGTTATCCCCAGTATTCTATGAGTGGAACAGTTTTGCAGATTTTTCTCTTGTGAGAGAAAGGGAATTTGCAGCATTCTGATAATTTACTTGCTGGTATTCAGTTAGCACCAACAATTTCTCTTGGGTTTTCAGTTTTTCGCTTTCCATCAGTTTCTGCTGTGTTGTGTAGTATGGTTCTCGCATGAGATAAGCTATGCAGTAATCAGGACTGTGGTAACCCACGCTATATAGTAAACAGTTATTAAGCGTGTAACTTCCTCTGTCACTGCACAGCCCCACACACTGTCCTTATCATGTAGCACTGATCAATGTAATTGTATCATTGTGCTATTTCTTGTTGCACTGTGCTATCAGTGCACAGTGCTATGTTTCAGTTACCGCACTGCAGAATCATGGTTTTTACCTGTTCTTCAGTACACTAAGCTGTCTTTCTAATTTTCCTATCACCCCACTTTGTGCAAAATTAGAGCCTGCACTTTTCTGTCATACCCACAGAGATTTTTTTTTTTTATTTCCTCATTTTTCTGTTCAAAAATTGTGTCTCTTGTTCCTGTATTGGTTAGTTGTATTCACTTAAGCTTTATTTTTTATGTTACTCTTTCCACCTCAGACCCTGCTCCCCCACCTGCATTGTTATGACATCTACATTAGGTTATTATTTATTTTTCCCTATGACTCATAACGTTTATACAGAGTTGTGTATTAAAACATATTTGGTGATTAGTTGCACTCTGTTGTACTGTTGTATTTTGGAATGCACACTGTGGCAATACTGTAACATTTTTAAGTCTATTGGCACTGGATTCCTCCTGCTTTGATTATTTCCCTTTTTAACTATTCCTAAAGAATTTTTGTTTAGCTATGTAATACCTCTCTGTGTTATGTTATTCTCTATAACTGTTCTTGTAGAAAATATGTATATTAATTATGTTTAAAGTTTAAGTTGAGTCTTAATAGTCAAAAATCCTTTTTAACTATGTTTTCAAAATTTCATTACTGTATTTGGAGCTTTTCTCCCCGGGCCTCCGCTGAAAATGGACATCTATCCAGTCGGACTTTTACAACTGTGCTGCTAGCCTAACTGCACTCGACATATGAGGTAGTGTGGAAAGGGCTTAAACAGATTATTGTTGCCTTAGTAACACTCACGGGGGAATTCAATAAACCCTACATGGTAATTCACATAGTAGCAATGAGTACTGGATTCAGTAAGCACCGTATAGAGGCGCACACCCATGTGCAAACAAGGTAAATGCCGTAGCATGCTAATTACAGCATAAGCAGCTAAAGTGCATGCTACTTAACCAGTCCGGCACAGTGGAGCTATTAAACAAGCTGTAACGCATCCATATAGACCCTGTGCTGTTTTTTTTCTATACAGACAGAATGTTAGGGCTGATGCTGCTTTAATTCATCTGTATGCGCTACAAGCTGAAGCCAAAGCTGTTGCCAACAGGCCTAGGTCGAGAAGAGTTTTCTGATCCTGTTTAACTTTTAACAACCTACATGATTTGGAAATTGTAAAGAGCTACAGGGTGGATAGAGACACACTACAGGAACTCTGCAACCTCTGCCATCCTCAACTCAGATCCAGAGCTAATCAAGGGGAACCCATTCCAGTGGAGACAAGGGTATGTGTAGCACTTAGAATCTTAGCTACAGGTAACTTCTAGAGACCAACAGCGGACATGTTGGGGGTGTTATAGGATCAGCATCCAGGATCCTCCACCAATTCCTGAATGCTATGCTCCAACATGCCAGTGACCACATATATCTTCCCCGTAGTTCTGAGGACAGGGACAGAAATATGCAGAAGTTTTATCATGCAGCACACTATCCTGAATTACTGGATGCCATAAACTGCACGGATATAGAACTTAAGGGACCACCCTGGGAACAGGGTAGGCTCTGCATAAACAGACAGGGCCACCAATCTATCACCTGCCAAGTTGTGTGTAATGCCGAGGGAATCATCTTGAATGTATGTGCTCACAACCTTGGCAGTTACCAGACTCACATATCTGGCAAACCTCCCAACTGTATCAGATGTTTGCTAGGGAAGGATATCCCACAGGGTCATTTACTGGAGGATGGAGGCTATACAGTGGAACTGTGGCTAATGACACCCATCAGAAATGCACATACACCCACAGAAGAATGCCATAATGAAGCACATGGTCAAACCAGAAATATCATAGACCATGTGTTTGGGCTGCTGAAGTTATAGTTCTGGTGCCTAGATACATCTGGGGGAGCCCTGCAGTACAATCCATGGACATGTATGGAAATATTCACAGTATGTGCCATGCTACACAACATAATCCTCAGGAAACAGCTTCAGCAGGATTAGCAAGGGGAAGGGCCACACGTCCCACCACCAATGCCAAGGTCACTACATCCACTAGCAGATGAGGAGTCAGAGGGGGTACCACCAGCTGCTGTGGGTGTGGGCAGATGTAGGCATGCTCAGTATGTCCTTGCACTGGCTAAGAGACAATGCATAGCAGACTCACTTACCATCTAGGAGCCTAAAACCTTCCTCCTACACACACACATATAGTAACATTGATGCCAGGCAACTTACACAAACGTTACCTCCCTATGTATTGGCTAATTACTGCTTGCATGAGACAGAATCAGCCCTGAATGACAGCTATGACAACTGCTGCATTTACGAGGTAAGTCTCAAACCTGGGGTGTATTGTATAATAATATGAATGAGTGGCAGATCCTTGTATTTTACTAATTGGTACTGTAAGCAAGTAAAAGGTGGGAGATTGTTACAGAAATTATCTTAACATGTGACAGCAAAGACTTATGTGACTTATATGTACCTATTATTAAGTAGTAGGCCTCAGGTATCAAAGATTTGCACAGTCATACCCCTCAAAAGTAGTGATGGTCATTGCATGGCCTCAGTTTAGCACCATACATTTGTACTAGAAAAATCATTAACGGGAGAAGTTAGAAAGTAATGATAAACATTGCAGTTTCTGACTTCATAACCCCCACAAGATCACTCACAATAAAGCTGGGAAATTTTGATGTTATCAACTAGCTAACTTTCCAAGGCCGGTATAAGTCATAGGTAAAAATATCAGTGCAAAATCATAAATACAGATGCACTAAGCAGTAAATCAGCTTTACGCCCTGAGCATCAGACACAAAGCTTATGTATCACTGAATCCAAAAGACAGAAAATGGGGATATGGCATACTTATCATCACTTGCACAGGGTGTTGTATTTTGGACAGGGGCAGGAAGCCTAGGGTGACACAAAAGGTTGGTGACTGTGTGTGAGGAGTTGCACTGGCACGTCCATGCCCACAGTCAGATGCACTGTTGCTACCTGAACACGATTGATGTCTTCTGGATGAGTTCCCTTTAGGGGGATGCCAGGACCACAGCCACATGGCCTGTCACATCTGGGTGTGAACAGCACACTCACTGATGGAATAATGGAAGTACTGCCACTATGGGACTGTGATCAGGTACGGCCACACTGACTAACAACAGATGATGTGGCTGACCTATGCCCAAGAGGATGCAGTTCCCCTCCCAGCAGACGGTCCATCAAAAACACTTGTTCCACCACAGACACCCCTCGTTCCAATATGTCATTCATCTAATCCATTGAATCGGCAACACGGTGGAGGCAGTCATGCATGTCAGCCTGTGCCACATCTACAACCCTGAGCATTTGTCTGGAGTACCTATGGGAACAGGCCTGTTTTTCCATGATGGCCCTAAACATATGTTGAGTGACACTGGAAGAAACACCTGCATGAGGTAGAGGAGGAACAGCAGGAACCCTCCAAGCACCCCCCATTAACCATCCTGTGTGGCACCTCACCCACACTTTGGTTAAGGCCAGAGTCAAAAGGCACTGGCGTCAGAGTAGCCACACTTCCCTGATCAATGGCCTTGCCCTCCAGCTATCCAATATCTGAGGGCTCACTGGAATGGGTGAGTGTAGGCTACTGGCTGTGTCTGATGTAATTTTAGGGGATGGCTGTATGTCAACCTCAATATCAGATTCAACCTCTCTACCTCCCAACTGTGCCTCTGTTTGGCCACCATCATCATCAGAGTCTGTTGATACACTAACATCAGGTGGCACAGGGCCCACACGTCCACTGTCATGATCACCTGTGATGAAAAGCAACAAATACAGGAAAAAATTAATACCTACAATACTATAGTCCAGTATATGCTGCCACTATTACAGACAGTACAGCAATGCACACAACAGGCCTGATATTAACATCACACACTAAAATATTACTTCAAATTGTGCAGCAGTACTGACATAAAATGTTTGGCTTACCATCTGTAGGTGATATTATCCTCTGCAAGCCAGATGGTCCTAGAAGAAGTTAAGTAAAAGACAAGGGCAACATCATCACATTTAACAGTAACACAGGGGGTAATACCTTTATGAAACAACAGTCCTCGCACGTATGGCATGCACGGCCAACCAAACTTGAAAAAACACCAAAAGGCCAGCATGAAAAGTTCCACTGTTTAATGTGAGGTAAAATATGAATCGGACAAAAGATGTCCTGAACAAAAATCAAAAATCAAAACTCAAACTAGTTTCGGCACACGCCTTCTTCAGTGAGTGGAAAAAACGGACATTTGGACCACAACCCAGACGTCTATTTATACGACTCATAGCCAATAGGAATAGAGTCATTATATACAAGACATAATATACAAATGTGTACATAGTTGAAAGAACTTTTGATTTTTGTTCAGGACATCTTTTGTCTGATTCATATTTTACCTCACATTAAACAGTGGAACTTTTCATGCTGGCCTTTTGGTGTTTTTCAGGTAATACCTTTACCCCTCTAGATGTCCATTAAGTATCTTTTCAACAAGAACATGTCTGACAACTCCAACCTAACCCAACCTCTGTAGCAGTCTTCAGTCCCCCCAAATAAAATTCATGTAACACAGAAGTAATCTATTGATTTTAATTGTTTAACTATACAATAGTATTCAACTGTTGAGATACCAAAGCCTACCTGGAAGCCCCTCCTGGGACATGCTTGTGTCTCTGAGACTGTTGCTCCGACATCCAGGACATGCTGTACTGCACTCTCCTGTGAGCTGTCTGGATCCCTGATATTGGCCAGCAACTCATCATTGGGTGTTAATGGTAGTTCCCTAGCACTCCCTCCCCTGGTAACCGAGTCATGGCCCACTGCAGCTGCTCTCCTCTGTGCAGATCTGATCATGTCATTGGCCTTGTGGCGCACCTGCTTGTATGTCCTGCCATGGCCACCCACATCATTCACATCATCAACAATCTGGCACCAAATTTGCATCCTGCATACCATATCTCCCTGTCCTCTTTCCAGCAGTAAAGCATTGCCTAAAGGCATCCATTATCACCCAGTTCTCAGTATCGGTGAAGGGGGGTCTTCAAGGATGGATGCACCTGGGTGGTATACCCCTAGGTGTCTTAAAAGGCAACAGAAAAATAATACACATTAGTATCACATAACTACAAAATAACTGTTACCGGATAAAACAGAACAAGTAACCAGTCGGTATTACCCACCGGAGAAATATAAAACAGTCCAGAGATGTGAAACAGTAACAAGAGGCAGGACGAAAACAAGGAGAGTAAGAAGAGCGACAAAGCCTTATTTGTACCAGAACAGGAACCCACCTTTGCTCCCCCTAAAAGAACAGTCCGTTCTTGTTTGTACCAGAACAGTAACTCACCTTTGCTTCTCCCCAAAAGAACAGTCTGTTCTTGTTTGTACCATAACATTAACCCACCTTTGCTCCCCCAAAAGAACAATCCGCTCTTGTTTGTACCAGAACAGGAACTCACCTTTGCTCCCCCTAAAAGAACAGTCTGTTCTTGTTTGTACCATAACATTAACCCACCTTTGCTCCCCCCAAAAGAACAGTCCGTTCTTCTTTGTACCAGAACAGTAACCCACCTTTGCTTCTCCCCAAAAGAACAGTCTGTTCTTGTTTGTACCAGAACAGGAACCCACCTTTTCTCCCCCCAAAAGAACAGTCCGTTCTTGTTTGTACCAGAACAGGAACCCACCTTTGCTTCTCCCCAAAAGAACAGTCACCTCTTGTTTGTACCAGAACAGTAACCCACCTTTGTTTCTCCCCAAAAGAACAGTCTGTTCTTGTTTGTACCAGAACAGTAACCCACCTTTGCTTCTCCCCAAAAGAACAGTCTGTTCTTGTTTGTACCAGAACAGGAACCCACCTTTGCTCCCCCTAAAAGAACAGTCCGTTCTTGTTTGTACCAGAACAGGAACTCACCTTTGCTTCTCCCCAAAAGAACAGTCCGTTCTTGTTTGTACCAGAAGAGGAACCCACCTTTGCTTCTCCCCAAAAGAACAGTCACCTCTTGTTTGTACCAGAACAGTAACCCACCTTTGCTTCTCCCTAAAAGAACAGTCTGTTCTTGTTTGTACCAGAACAGTAACCCACCTTTGCTTCTCCCCAAAAGAACAGTCTCTGTTCTTGTTTGTACAAGAACAGTAACTCACCTTTGCTTCTCCCCAAAAGAACAGTCCATTCTTGTTTGTACCAGAACAGTAACCCACCTTTGCCTCTCCCCAAAAGAACAGTCCGTTCTTGTTTGTACCAGAACAGTAACCCACCTTTGCTTCTCCCCAAAAGAACAGTCCGATCTTGTTTCTACCAGAACAGTAACCTGCCTTTGCTTCTCCCCAAAAGAACAGTCTGTTCTTGTTTGTACCAGAACAGTAACCCACCTTTGCTTCTCCCCAAAAGAACAGTCTGTTCTTGTTTGTACCAGAACAGTAACTCACCTTTGCTTCTCCCCAAAAGAACAGTCCATTCTTATTTGTACCAGAACAGTAACCCACCTTTGCTTCTCCCCAAAAGAACAGTCTGCTCTTGTTTGTACCAGAACAGTAACCTACCTTTGCTTTTCCCCAAAAGAACAGCCCGTTCTTGTTTGTACCAGAATAGTAACCCACCTTTGCTTCTCCCCAAAAGAACAGTCCATTCTTGTTTGTACCAGAACAGTAACCCACCTTTGCTTCTCCCCAAAAAAACAGTCCGTTCTTGTTTGTACCAGAACAGTAACCCACCTTTGCTTCTCCCCAAAAGAACAGTCCATTCTTGTTTGTACCAGAACAGTAACCCACCTTTGCTTCTCCCCAAAAGAACAGTCCGTTCTTGTTTGTACAGTAATAGTAGCTCAGCTTTGCTCGCCACCCCTCCCTCCAAAAAAAAAAACGAACAGGCAAATGACACATTTTACTAACAAACCATCTTTGAAATGCTAAAAGTGCTATCAAAGGAACTGTCCCTGAAACATTTGTACATATTTATCACAGACCATTCCATTTTCACGTATTGACAATCATATACCTGTCAAATGGCTTCACAAATATGCCCATGCCATCAGTACACTTGTAATTAATGCATACAGCTAAAAGTGTAAGAACCTTTGCTTCAGATTTTTCTTAAATACATTCCAGCATATACTGTATGTAACTGACAAAATTCAAGTATATCTTCTAAATCCTCCTCTGTGCAGATATACCCCAAAGAAATAGCTTATTTCACTGACTGTTCCTGATCTCTGTCTGCATTTGGTTGGTGGCTTTTGAGTTTGTCCATCCCTACTATTAATCTGATTTTGGACATTCCTCCCATCTCATCAGCTCATTCTATTGAGTACAGACAGATCAGTTGGGAAAGCCTACCCCTTACTCTGTTAAATCTGAATTATCTTCTGTTTCCATCCTTCCCATTTACTAAAAATGCACTTTATTCAGCTGCTTTTACTATATCTGCGGTTCTTTTTACTTTATTACTTTATTTTGCTGCTTGTTCTTAAAAATGTTCAGTTGCATTTATTACTGCTTGTTAGTAGTCTGGTTCAATTGTGACTGTTATTCTAAACCTCTTAGTTTTGATTTAAGCACTTGGGCTTCAAACTGGTTATCTTACAGAAGGACGTTTTGTGGTCTACACTCTTGTGGCAGGAGAGGTAGCTTACATCCTTCTAAGTTGGGAATTGCTGGTTGAGTGCTTATTGTGTCTGTTATTCTAAAAGTGTCTTAGTTCAGGCCAGTGGTCGACACTCTTGTGGGAGGAGACACACACACACTACCCAGTGCTCTGGTCCCACCAAATATTTCTATGGAACAAGTACTTCTTGTCCTGTCAAAAACTAAGAACATACAAGGTAGCTTGATTATAAGTTGTAAATACCTCCCAGAACCCCCTTTTAAACCTTTTCAACATACATCTGGGCATACCTCCCAGAGCCCCCTTTTTAAACCTTTTCAACATGCATCTGGGCATTGTCCATATCCATAAATTCTAGAGAATAGCCACCATAATGTCCCTACAGAGACTCAGGTAACTGACTATGCCTCTGTCAGCCTTACCAGCCTTTTTGTAAATCTGTGGAAAATTCCCTCTTGGAGCTCATTAACAGTAACACTGACAAACTCTTTGACCATGTCCCACATCAATTTATCCTTGTCAAAGGCAGGCACTGTCTCCTTAATCTTGAAAACTTAATTGAAAAAGTAACAGAAGTGGTAGCTACTGGTTACACAATCCATAATGCATATCTGTACCTGGCTAAGATATTCATTATTATCTACATACAAGTATCATCAACAAACCTTTGAATGTAACCCATCCATCCACAACTCCTTTCTCCCATTTTTGCACATGGGGCCGGGGTGTCACTTCAACACTGAAAATCATCTAGAGTCAAGGTGTACACTGCCAGGTGATTAGGCCTACCTCAGTAGTTCTTCCACACACACATTCTCACACCTATGGACAATCAGAGTGTCCAGTCCACCTACTTCATGTCTTTGGAATGTGGGAGGAAAGCGGATCACCCGGTGGAAATCCATGCAAACTCAGGGAGGATATGCAGACTCCACACAGAAGACACCCTAGCCGGGAATCAAACCAGAGAACCTCTTGCTGTGAGGCAACAATGCTATCCACTGTGCCACTCTGCTACCCATTGAATCCAACCATTAAACCATATATAGTTGGATGGATAGTAAACTGACTGATGGACAAAATACACATTATTAGAGTTATGGGCACCACCTTGACAAATAAAAATGTTACTAATGGAGTTCCCCAGGGCTCTGTAATGAGCCTCTTACTATTTGTTATTATTTGTCAGACATACAAGTCAGTATTCCAAATGAATGGATAACTGTGTTTATGAATGGGTGTAAACTGGTACTTGTTATTCAGGCATCCACTGACATAAAATGACTCCAGGAAAGGTTAAACCATGCAAAACAACTGATGCAAGGACAATGGCCTCACAATAAGTATGAGCAAACATAGTGCTGTGCACTTTGGAAACAATGCATGATTAGCACACCTCTTAAGGTGGACACTGCCTTTAGAGATATAAGTATCTTTGTGGATGAGTCTCTTTCCTTTGACCATATGTGCCTGTTGTGAGACTCTGAGTAAGTTTGTTGATTATGCAGTGCTCCCTCATCATGTACAAAATGGGACACTTGTGTCCAGTGAGGTTACCCAGTTAACAAATGTATAACAAACAAATAATCGTTAAGCAGAAGATGCTTCTAGTTGGCCCAGATAGTATCCAAGAGAATCACATCCAAATCAAAGGAAGCCTTACCCCTACTTTAATTAACTCTTATTCTCCCCATTGTTGAATATAATGCCCCATTTTGTATGTAATACCCATTACTCGATTTCAGAAACCCCAGAGGTTCCTAAAAAAGTCAGGAGCCTCAAGTTTCTTAGTTACTCAGACCACCTATCTACACTCTTCCTCTTTTCTGTGTCCTATGCACTCCTCTGCTGTGGCCTGTGTTTCTCCAAAAGTGGAATGATGACCCAGTACTTCTTGACCTATTATGTCTTGGCAGAACAAATGGTTTTTCAAACATTAATACAAAATACCTTAATCTTTACTGACCAATTAATATGACATTGGATTATACTGGATATTTGGATTAAACTACTTTTGCATACTAAACAAAATAGTACTGTTTCTGTCTTCAAGATTAACCTCAACAATTCTCCCTGGGCCTGTCTTCTGTATCCCTCCTTGAAGCAGGAAGAAACACTTGATACAGTATTCTGACTATGCTAATAAAGGTCTTATGACTGATTGTATAGTATTTATGTACGAACATATAATCTTTCTTTATCCTTGTTGATACTTACACAAAATTTGTGAATCACGATTAGCATTTCTTTCCTGTCTGGCTATGAATTTTAACCATTTTAGACTTGAATAATAACCATTTTACACAAGACACTTCTTCACAATGTGGAAACAAAGTTTTGACACTGATTTAATCCAGTCATTTAATCTAGCTATTCACTTTGCAGTAACTTCTTTTCATTAAAGCATGAATTGCCACATCTGCCTAGTACCTACTTATGAACCTATAAAATAACTTTCTTGGGTGGCGTAAGCCAGGGAACCTTGTTGGCTAGGCTTACATAGGCCCTTGGGCCGATAGCCTAGTACCTACCTATGAACCTATAAAATAACTTTCTTGGGTGGCGTAAGCCAAGGAACCTTGTTGGTTAGGCTTACGTAGTCCCTTGGGGCGATAGCCTAGTACCTACCTATGAACCTGCCTAAATCTTCTCTTATACTCTTTTTCAGGTGACCCAGTTTACATGTGGTCATGTAAAAGCAACACATCTCACAGCAGTCCTAATCATGCTCAGACAGATGTCCTTTTCTGTTTTCAGGGAAATGCTTACTCAGGCTATAAATAATAACCATTTGGTTGTCTAGTTTATATTGTATTCTTAAGTCATATTTTATAAAGTTAACAGCATTTTATGAGGTCTAAAAGAAGCTTTGAACAAATATGCATTAAAAACACTTTGCAAGGGCATAGGCTGTAATTGATCTACAGCAGTTTTAGCATTGAATTTCTGACCACCTAGCTTGAAGACAAAACTTTAATAAGGCTGGAGTGAAGACAGACACTGCCCTGGTTTCAAGCTGTTGAGACTCATAATTAGTATTGCAGAACATAGTACTAATTGGACCCTGTAAGTCAGTGTTCCAATCACTGTATTGCAATAGTTGGGCAGCTGGGCAAGACTGCCTGCTGGTGCAATATCAATCATCATGTAAACAGCCACATTTTTCTCACAGACTTCAGTGCCAGCAACTGTAGCAAAGTGTCAGTACAGATCTTTGCCACAATTTGAGAAGGGAGGTGCCTTTAGAAAATGTAGGAAAAATTGCAAAGACTTGTAATATACAGACATAATAGCTCTTTGCCTATAGTTTGGGAATTGTTTTTTCAGATTTGAAGGAGCCAGTAGGGGGATTGCCTAGGGTGCCAAATGGCCTACCTATAGCTCTACCTGAAGGGAAGGGCTCACATGTGCTTCTCAGAGTTTTAGTTTAAGGCCAAAGCCTCAGGATCACTCAGTCAGCATACATTCCTTTTTACAACTTATTCTGTGTGTTATTATTACTGGCAGTTTGATTTCATAACACCAAAGTTTTATTGTTTTTTAGATTTTTAGCCATGCAGGTTCCATATACTTTATAAGTAAGTTCAAACAGTCTCATGTTTTGCAAATATACTGCATAACAAAGTAATATTGGTGCATTATCAGTCCTGTTAGAAATTTGTTAACAATCCCAAACAATATTATCCTTGCTATGTGTTGCTGTTAATTTGTATCATCCGTATTTATGATATCATCAGTGATTCTTTCTCTTTTCTTTCAAAATATAGCTTTGTTATTCAAACCCCACCCCACACGTAACCTTTAGAACTTTTCTAATCAACATACCCCTCCTAATAAATGCCCATATTACATAGAGACATACTTGGGTAGCACTTCTAGAATTCTAAAGGCTCAAATAGCCAGTAGCCTAGTATATTATATACCTATGAACCTATAAAACAATACATCATGTTGTAAATATTACATAGTTTCTATATGCTGTACTTCTATAATGTTTTCTTAAAATATTTCATTTTGTTTTATATTGTATTATTCTAATGCTAACGTTGATATTTTTAATCAAAATAGATTTGACAAATACACATGTTCATATATATAGAAATACACACACACACACACACACACACACACACACACACACACACACACACACACACACACACACACACACGCACACACACACACGCACACACACACTGCTTTGGGTACCTGTATGACATTTGTGTACTTTCATTTCAAGCATTTTATAGATTCTGATTTTAGGACCAACCAAGGTTTGGCTGTATTTTATTATTTAAATGTGTTTACTGACAAACGTTTTAGCTGTCCCTGACTTACATCTTGATTTTGCCTCATATTGTTGCCTGTTCCTTCAAACAATTTTTGATTTTCTGGTAAGTCCGTTAATAACTTCAGACATTGATAGGACTATATAGCCACCCAGCGGTATGAACATTGGCTCTACTTGATGGTCACCATTGATGTGACACCCCGACTCCACATACAAAAATCTAAAAAGGGGGTTGATACACATGCTACCGAGTAATTCCAGACATTAGATTTTAATGCTTCCCAGTCTTCATAAAATGCATGATGATGATGCAAAACCTGCTATTCTAATAACCATGTAGGTTTATTAGAGTAATACTTTATTTGATTTATTTCCATTTGTTAACTGGGCTGATGTACTGGTCTAGTGACCCTTTTCAGTCATGACCCAGATACCTGCAGGTACAATAAAATAGACAGAATAACAGTAGCATAATAGTTACATTCATCAAAATGTACTGGTTAATGTGGAAAAAAGATATCTGCAAGATACAAATAAGTGCATCAGAGATAAACAATGTCAATATGTGGAAAGGTAAGGCTGGTGAAGGAGACGACAAACATGCTGAAGAAAGACTAACGTTTCTAAGACAGAGCTGAATGCATTTTAACAAAGTATTTCAAAATAGGGATAACAGAATTTCAGGTAACAGCAGCATCCCTGGGCTGTGACAACTGACTAACAGTTAATTACTGTTATGTAGAGCCTTGCTATCACATACCTGAGAATCACTGTATTGATTTAGATTGGGTCCTGAAAACATCTACATTTAGCTTTGTTAATCGAATGTTATTATAGTGCACATTTGAAATAGTGAATGGTCTGTTGTTTCTAACCTCAATGGGATGTGATTCCAAAGGGCAGGGCCTACCTAGTAAAAGGCTCACTCCTTATGGATGTTTTGAATTTTGGTTGGGATAAGGCAAAGGCAACACCATAACTGTTATTGAAGATGTACTTAGGTTCTTTGACACAGAGCAGTCATTTTCAGAGTTGGGCAATAATCAACATGTAACATTTTTAATATCAAAGTACTGAAGAGAAATTACACATTTTGTAATGGGGAGCCAGTTGAATTTTCTAAGCATGTCACAGTGATGTTTGCTGTGATCATCCAGAAGAGCAAATATGCAACTTTTGTTTTGTGTAAATTGTAGTCTCTGAGAAGTTTGAGAAGAGAGCTATCAAAGGGGTGGGAGTGCATATTCACATCTAGGTACAAGTGCATTTCTACTAATAGCTGAACATGCAGGGAAGGAGAGAAGGTCTAAGATATGACATAACAGACTGAGTTGTTAACAAACGTTAACTGTGATGCTGTCAGTCAATATGTATTAAAAAGTTCAGAACAGTATGGAGTTAGCTGTGGGATACTAGGAATATGGCTACCTTCAGAGTCATAAAGCAGGAGACATGAGCTGAGGTCAAGTTATTGTTGAGTAGCAAAAAGCATCACATTGGTTTGCTTATAAATGAATCATAGTTTATTGTTTGGAGCCAAGAACAGAAGTCAATGAATTTATCCTGAAGATTTAATTAAAGAGAGAAGAGAGATCTGTTGAATTCCAACATGAAGATGTCATCAGTGTACACTATTAGATTAAGGTAGCCAGTGGAGTAGAGGGTGGAGTAGAGGGTTAAAGCCCTAACAGCAGCCCAGCCAACCTGGGTTTGATTAATGGCTCATGCGACTGATGGAGTGGCAAGGGAGGGGCAGGTATATCTGCGTGCTCATCTTGGGGTGGGCTGGTTATGGGGCCACTCCCCACGGTATTCCTGGTGGATGGGATGGCATTGTCCAAGATGGGGAGGGGCAGTAGGCCTGACTGAGTGGCCACAGAGGTGCAGAGATGTGCCACATGTCCCAATTGTATACCTGTCCTCTCAGAAGCAACCAAAAAGGCTGCATTGAGAGGGGTCCAAATGAAGAGATGATGAAATCAGTGAGAAAAGGAGAGTATTATTGCTAGAACTGAATTCATCCTCAAGTCTTGGTGAGTACCTTCACTTGGTGGAACCTGTTCTCACAATATCTCACCAAGATGCCACTGATATATAAATTGTATTTTTATATAGCATATATCATGGAAAAAGGTAGGTTAAAAATAAACAAATACAGATAGGTGCACAGGTCCCAAAATAAAAAAAATAAAAAAATGCCCAATCCTGATGTACGCACTGGTGCCAGGACTGGAAAAAATGTCAGTGTGTAGAATCCTGAACAAACAGAAACATTCCTACAATGGGGTTAGGCCAAGGTCATGTGGTTAGGCCATGGTCAGGGGAAGGACCCCCCCCCCCAGTTGTAGAAGGAAATAGTAATGCACAAAAATCAGAAAAAAGCACTGTTAAGATGGCAGAATGGACTATTGTGGATAAAAAGAATTATATATTGTTATTATTATACAAGAAACCCAGAATTTACAGATAGAAGATATTGAGAAAGATTAAGAGAGAAATTAGAGAAAAGAAAAATATTTGCACTAGAAAAACTGTTAAAAGTTACAAATAAAAATGTCTAATCATTAATACAACAGATCCATGAAAAACATTTCGTAGAAGAGAAATTTGGGTCCGGCTGGGAAAAGAAGCAACAGAGGAAGGGAGAAAATATAGGTTCATAGGTAGGTACTAGGCTATCTGCCCGAAAGCATTTATAAGCCTAGCCAGAATATGTTGGCTTTCACTGCCCCCTTAGATTAGTTCCCTGTGCCTCTGTCCAGCAGAGCCACTGAAGTGATCCCCGGGGTAAACTTTCTGTTTCCCATCCACTTGTCAAGGTTTCTTTTGAAGAGTGTTAGCGAGGAGCTCTGCTTAATGTAGACTGGAATCTTGTTCCAAAGCATGGGCCGGGGTAAACTTTCTGTTTCCCATTCACTCGTCAAGGTTTCTTTTGAAGAAGGGTTAGCGAAGAGCTCTGCTTAATGTAGACTGGAATCTTGTTCCAAAGCATGGGTAGTCTCTGGGACAGGAATCTATCCCTCCAGCACGTCCTATTTATTGTTGTGGTGAGGTTTAGATCCCTAGAGCATGTGGCTTGAGGGGATAAGGTTTTCTTTAGGTGGAGCATGTCCATCAATTTTGGGTTGGACATGGCCTTGTATGTCAGGCAGAGATCACCTCTGAGTAGGCGGTATGAAACCGAGTACAGCTGGAGTTTCTTCAGTCAAGCTGCATAGGGCATCTGTTTGAGGACAGTGATCCTCTTGGTGAGGTACTTCTGTGGTCATTCCAGCTGTTGCAGGTGTCTTGTAAGGTACATCCCAAATGGGGCATTGTACTCTATGATGGGTCTGATGAGTGATGAGTAGAGGGGCACAATGACCTCTTCTGATATGGATGCGAACCCTTTTGTGATTAGATGGGCAACATAGAAGGATTTTCTAACCACTTTGGCAATGTGATTATCAAAGGTGAGATTACTATCTACTTGGGTCCCCAGATCCCTTATTACATCTTCCGTATTTAGGGGACTACCATCTATGTGGGAGTTTGTGGGTACTTTGTTTTTTCCAAAGGGGATGACTATGCACTTTTTGCCATTTAGCTTGAGGCCATGATTTTGTCACCAGGTATCTGTCTCAATGAGACCCTTTTGGAGGATGTCTGTGTCAGCTGGAGAGTCAGTTATAGCCCCTAGTTTGCAGTCGTCTGCGAACTTGGTTAGCCATAGTCCTCTTGTGCTTGCCTGTACCTCTGAGAAGTATATGCTGAACAGGAAGGGTCCTAGGACTGAGCCCTGGGGAATGACACTTGTAACTGGTTTAGAGTCGGACCTAGCTCCTGCAACTCTCACCATGTGGGTTCTGTCTGTGAGCCAGTTGGCAACCCATCTTGTGACGTAGGGGTTTATGATCAGGCTGGTGAGCTTGTCTATAGTACCAGAATGGGGAATGGTGTCAAAGGCCTCAGCGAGGTCTAGGTAGGCTCTGTTTGCCACCTTTCTTTCATCTATAGCCTTGGTAACTGTCTCAAAGAAGTCCACCAGGTTTAGGAGGCATTATCTGCCCTTAACAAAGCCGAACTGGGTAGGGTCCAGTGTTTGGAGGTTCCCAATGTCTCTGTTAATGAGTTCTATGATGATGCACTCCATAGCCTTGCAGACCAAGCTAGTCAGGCTTATAGGGTGATAGTTCCTGAGGTCTGTTGTGGCTCCACCTTTGTGGAGCGGAATAACCGTTGCTGTGCGCCACTCTATGGGTACGTAGTCTGTGGAGAGGCTGAGTTTGAACAGTGTGTTTAGGTGAGGGGTTATTTCATTTTTGAGCTCATGTAGGAAGCAGCCGGGACACTGTCCGGTCACATTGATGCTGTGTTTTTGGCTTTGGAGAGGGCTGTTTTAACCTGAGTGTCTGTGATTTCAGGGACTCTACATTCTTCTGGTATGGTTATGGGCCCTTTTGGGGGTGAAGTTTGCGCTGAACCTGTCTGCCAGGATGTTGGTGATATCGGTCGGTTCATTGTATTTTGTGCCATTCTGCACTAACTCGAGCAGATCTGAGCATTGCCACTTAGATTCTTGACATAGCTAAAGAATGTCTTGTGGTTATCTTTGGAGTCCTTGGCAATTTTTCTTTCAAAGCTCGTCTTGGATGATTTTATGAGGGATCATAGTTTCTTGCTGATACTGATCAGGGATGTCTTCCCTTCTTGGGATTTTACTCTTTTCTGTACTAGTTTCCTCCTTCTATTGTATAGCTTGTTTATGGCAGGGGTCCACCAGACTGGCATCCTTTTCTTGGAGGAGTGAGTCTTGGTTTTGCTTGGGATGGCATGATCCATGCATTCTTGTAGGTGCTCATAGAATGCATTAGTAAAGGATTTTGCAGCTTGGACAGCATTATCCTTCAGCATGGGGGCTTTGAAACTTTCCACCTCGGTCTATAAAGAACAAAACTCAAAGATTTTTGAATGGTATAAAAGAGAAACATGAACATGGGAAAGAAAAAGTGATCTGATATGGTGCAATATTTATGTAAAGGAGACAGATAAACTAATCAATACAAAAAAAGCAGCTCCAAATATCTTTGAAGAAAAATACAGTCAAAAGCATTTGGATATGGAAAATTTCACAATATAAAAATAGGAAAACAAAGAGGATATATACAACAGAAGATTATTAAGATAGAAGTTAAACAAGCAGAAACTGAAGTCATGCATTATCTGTAGAGTAAAGGATTTAGTGTAGAAAATCCAGCACAGGTAATGTCACAGCATGATGAAACAATGAGTCCCAGAATTAAGGAGTGGTGGTCATCTGAAGAAATATAGACATGAGAAAGAAAAAGAGATCTGGTATAGTGCAAAACTTATGCATAGGATAAAGCAAAGCTAATTGGTATAACAAAGCAGCCCCAAAGGTAGTTGAAGAGAAATACAGTTAAAGACACCCAGATATAGAAACTTTCACAATACAAAAAATATGAAAACTAGGGACGTAGAAAAGAGGACTAGTAAGGCAGAAGTTAAACAAACAGAAACTGAAGCTATGGACTATTTGATAAGTAAAGGATTTAGTGTAGAAAATCTAACACGGGTAATGCCACAGTATGATGGAATGATGAGTTCCCAGATTAAGGAGAAACAAGTGGAGAGGGAGGCATCTGAAGACTTGCCACATGGTGATGCCCTGGATCCTTCTGTAGGAGACTGGTACAAAAGTTCAGTTGAAGTTTCACTGCAAGGGAAAGAGCATGCAATACTGGCAACTCCGATGCAGGCAATGTTCATAGTTCATAGTTCATAGTTTAGTACTAGGCTGACTGCCCTTGTGGACCATTTTAAGCCTAGCCAATTACCCCATGTGAGAATCAAACCCTGCACCTTGTGGCTGTAAGGCAAACACCTTAACCATTATGCCAACCTCCCACCCTTGTGAAGTGATGGGCTAATGAGTTCCCGTATGAAGGGGCAGTAGATGAAACAGGGTGCATCTGAAGAGGAAGTGCCACAGGAAGATGTTTTGGAACTTTCTGTAGAATACTCACAGAAAATGGAGAGCAAAGAAAGTGCTCTCAACCTAGAAGAAAATGATCTAAGAAAAGAGCTGCTATATATAATCGACCTGGACAGACATATTAAGATTGATGAAAGAAATAGATTACAGAAAGTAAATAAGACCCAAAATGCTAGAAGCTTGGTAAAACAGATGAACACAGTAATTAGGAGTATTAAGAGAAATTATTGTGATATAAAAGAAATAAATAAAATATAATTATTATTCTGCATCTAAATTAATAACTGATTAAAGCCTTACCACAAAATATAGAGAAACGGGGAAAGGAGGGGAAGAAATAAAATGCCACTCTGGATGCATCAAACAGAGAAAACTATAAAGCAATTAAGGCAAGAATGATCACTATTAGAAGAACATAGAAGAGGGAACAGTTCATCAAAAATACGTAGAAAGGCAGATGTGGTAAAAGCTACATAAAGTATCGAAGCAGACCAGGATCTATCATACACCATTCCAAATAATAAACTAAAAATATCAGTGCAGGCAGAAAAAAAACTAAGAAGATATGCATATAATTGCAAAGAAAAAGTACAAAATAAGCAATTCATTGCTGACCCCAAAAAGTTTTATACAGAATTTGGAAACAAAGCAAAAGGAATAGAAATACCACCAAAAAAGAATAACTAGCTACATTACGGAGAAGTATTTATGAAGACCCCATGGAACATAATAAATATGTTGAAAAAATATAGGCCAATAACTTGTTTTTCAATTATATACAAACTATATACTAGAAAAAATGCTGACAGAGTTTATAGTAATTTAGAAAAAAAAATCAATCATGTCAATAGAACAAAAGGTTAACAAAAGAAAGTCATGTGGAATAATGGATCATTTGTTGCTAAATAAAACAATAATAGAGAATTATAAAAAAGGGAAGGATCTAAGTATGGCATGGATAGATTACAAAAAAAAATTAATAGCATCCCACATTCATGGATAA
Source organism: Protopterus annectens (assembly GCF_019279795.1). Classification (NCBI taxonomy): domain Eukaryota; kingdom Metazoa; phylum Chordata; order Ceratodontiformes; family Protopteridae; genus Protopterus; species Protopterus annectens. The sequence continues at coordinate 362,706,223 of NC_056744.1, read as the reverse complement.
AAGAATGCTTATGTATGTATGAGATACATCCTGCAATGATCAATTACATTACAGTGACTATGAAGCTGTGGCAAACCACATTGCAGATAAGCCATGACAAAAATTAAATTATTATCCCATGGATAAAAATTCTTAGGGGGATATTTGAGGCTGATTCTTTGCCATTGCTGCACTTTTGTCATGCCCCTAACCATTAAGCTATTTAACAGATTAGGCCATTGCTACAATTTGGCTCTCAGAAAACAACCTTGTTTAAAGATTTCTCATATAAGTTGAAAGCTCAACAGCAATTGGTTAAAGCTTTCTCAGATGATATAAGAATATTGTTTGTTCTTAATAAATGTATAAAAGATACATTTAAAGAAGGAAAGCTGCATCACCAAGAAAATATCAGCCTGGGATATGAATGTGATATAAAAAAATTTGAGCAATTTAGGAATTCATGAAGGATTGGCAATAAAACATGATCAAATGTGAATAAAACTCAGTAAGAAATACTTTAGAAGACTAAAACTAATACTAAAAATGGCCTTGTCATCTAGAAATAAAGTCCAAGCTATAAATCAGTTTGCTCTTCCTGCTCAAACGTACAGTTTGGGGGTGATTGACTGGCCACAATAGGTAATGGATCAGCTGGACAGGAAAGCAAGAAAAATTATTCATGCTTAGCAAATGATAATTAAAAATTTGTGTATAATAAGATTATATATTCCTCATTCTGAAGGAGGTATTGAACTCCTTGAAATTGATTATGTTTATAAATACACAGTCCCCAGGATTCACGAAGCCTCCGTGTAAGAGTTATAACTCTTACACGGAGGCTGCAGTTAAACGGAGTGATGTCAGCATGCTTTGCATATTCATGAGAGCATGCTGAATCACACCTAAGTCTAACACGGTCCGTGTAAGACAGTAGGGGGCGTGTCCGTAGGCTGAGCCCTGCAAGCGGACACGCCCCCAGAAGTGTAAAAGTGCCCAAAGTAAACACCCACAACAGAGTCCACGGAAATGTGAATAAACACAACACAACACATGCCCCCACAGACTATGAACATAAAAGATATATAAATGAACATGTTATATATTTTTTTTAAATTGTAAAGATGTTTAACCGTGAGTGCGCGTTTGCACGGGCGTGCCCGTAGCGCAGCTACAGTTAGCAGTCAGTGGGAAAGCATATAAGAACTAAATATGCAAAATAAGCCAGGAAGCAATAGCGTAGCGGTAGAGATGTTGGCTGCAGAGCAGGCATTAATGGTTCGAGCACCACAACACCATTTTTTTTTTCAAAATAAGCAGGAAACAAGTCCCTGACAAATATGTACACATAAAACCACATGTTATGTAAAATGTAATGAAATAGCCCATTTATATTGAAGAAATGTGAGGTAACAAAAGAATAAAAAATGCCAGATGTGCCCATAGCTGAGCTACAGTTTAACAGGGTGAGTGCATCTGCCCGTAGATGAGCAGTGGTTTAACTGGTGCAAAATGAGTGCCCGTAGCTGAGCAGTGGTTTAACATGCTAAATCTATGTGCCCCTAACTGAGCTGAGCGTAATATGCGTGCTGATAGCCAAATGAGGCTTAAACCAGCGTACCCCGTTTGCGCGGAGCTGCGCACCGCGCAAACAAGCTAACCGACGGGCAACGTTGAGCAAGCCGTATCAAAACTGCCTTTACACAGACACACCCCTCAGCATGTCTAGACAGTCATGAAAAATAAAAAGCAGTGGCCAGGTTCGAACCCAGGATACTATACACCATAGTCAAGGTACAGAACCACTAAGCCACGACAGCAGTACCTGTAAATGCAATAATAGCTAATATATAGGAATGAATACAAACTAGAGCATGACAATGCAGGTTTACTGAAGTTGATACAATTCCAAAATGGCCAATCACAGATATGTGCGGAAAAACGGACTATATAAGCCCCATAGGCGGAATACACAGCATAAACGATTGTAGAACAGACCTGCAGGCAGAATGTCAGGAGTAGGAGAGGGTAGTCGCTTTCGAGCACAGAGGTGGGGTGTTGAGGAGTCCAGGTACATGGCCTGGCTCCTAGTCCACAATCATGAGGCCCAACTCATGCAGGGCCAGGTCCTCTGGGGAGCATACAGGGCTGAGGCGTGGGACCGGTTGGCTCATGATCTCACCAGTGCCACAGGGATTCCAAGGACTGGTGAGCAGGTCCGTCACCACCATGCGGACCTGAAGAGACGCAAGCAGGACCAACTGAACCTTTGGATCCAGGAGGCCCGGCAAACACCCAACGCCCCACTACTGAGTAAGTAACATTTAATTATGTATGTAAAAATTAAACTAGCTGATATTATGGAGATGTGTATTCCAATATTACTTCATTTATATTACAGCTGCAGGTGTCCGTTCTGCGAACCGCAGAGCCTATGGCGATAGGCTGGTGCGGTTGCGCCACCAGGCAGGTCAGTAATCCACTACCAGTAACTGTAAAGAAATATAAAAGTATGACAGTCAGCAAAAGAGTGCAGTGTAGTCAGTAAGGAATAAAATCTGCAAGTAACAGTGTGAAAGTGTATGCAAGTATTGCTTGATTACAAGAGTTTTCAGCCTGTAAGTTTAACCTAAACATGAAACTGTCCGACATATATTCTGAAATAAAATGCCCTGCCTGTAAGAAAATAGTACACAACCTGCAGCAGGCTGAAAAGTATAGCTGCAGAAGATGATGAAATCACATGTGTGAAATATATCCCTGTGGAAATACTGAAACATGACAGAAGTGAGACTGCTGGAAAGGATTGTAATAACTACTGTTAAAACATGTCAATAAAGCCTAGAAGTACCATCCTGAATAGTAAAATGAAAGCAAGTGAGAGAGTGTGAGAAAGTGCCATGAATCCAGCAATACAGTAGTAATAACCCCTGAATAAAGTATACTGCAGTCAAGACAGAATGAAATGCATGTGAGATTCAAAACCAAACAGCAAAATCTGTTCAAAGTGTTGCTGCATCTGGAATGTGTATCCCAAAATCAGGATATGTTGCTCTCAGTCTGCAATATGCAGATAGGATGTTTGTCTGATATACCAAACATCCACACTTGTCTACAGCTATATAAAGCAAATGTAGCCCTGATGTAGCTGAACAAAGCTAGATATGAATGTGTATGAAGAACCATAAAATGTATATTGATGTTGCATTAACAGTCCTATCACCAAGTTGAAATAGTTATCATATAGGAAACTGTAGTTAGAACAGTAGTGTGTATATAACTGTAGCTATTAGAAATGTACAGCATATGTATTGTTATTCAAGGTGTTAATATTACTTTCTTCACCCCACCCTATAACTACATATAACCCATTCCACGTGAAAATGGTATGTGCAATCACAATTAACACCCCTGGACGTTTGTCCTGTTGGGTCATATATATTTGCATGTCTGTTGATGCATCTGCCCTGTTCATACATCCACACCTGATGGCCTGTTGCCATCAATTAACCCTGCATGTTGTTGGACTGTGTATTTCTGTTCAAATTATGCATGTGTTATGCACGCTGTTCAATGGTGTGAATATCTGGGTGTTTGGTTAATGGGAATACTAATGCATGCTGTTACAACTAATTGTGAATGGTATTATATGTCACTAACCCAAACTGTCATGACATAATGCAAAACATAGTACGACAGGGAAGGCGGGTTCCAGCGGACCCACCTCTCCCACCTCAGCTGGCGAGTGCACCTGGCACTAGTGCCGAGTCCGGACCCTCCTCCGGTGGCCCTGTGCCACCTGCGGGTGGAAGCGCTGCAGGGGATGGGGCTCACCCCCCCTCTGCAAGTGTGGCCGGAGGAGATCCACCACTCACCCTCCGTAGCGTCCGGACTGTGGTGCGTAGGGAGATTCGGGACTCTGTTCATGAGCCCCTACGCCAGCTCGAGGCACGGGTGGCGCAACTAACGGGCATGCCTGTTGCCCCGCCTACACAGCCCCCAGCACAGCCCCGTCCTGGGCAGTGAAGGAACAGTGGCAACTGCCTATGGGTGGGGATATCAGTTCCACTGTTGCCATCTGTGGGCTCATGGGCTCTGGATATCCAAACCTCCGTCCCCGTCAATTGTGTAACCCCCCCCACACGTGTCATACACCGCCCCTGTATGCGTCTTGTTTGTCTTGTCTGTTTACCTACCCAACCTACCTCCCCAGCTGTACCGACTACCTTCACCTGACATACCACTCTCACCTGAAAAAAAAAAAAAAAGGGCACTCTGTACCCACAAAGAAATTACGCCCCATACATAGCTGCCCATTCCGCACACATGTCTACTGGACATGGAACCTATCAATTCCAATTGGCTGTACAACAAGTATTATTGTTGTCCTGACACCTCTCTCAGGGGTGGAAGGTTTCAAATGTCACACCAAATTACATACATATGCACAGCTGTTGCTGATGAAGAAATGGGCAGCTATGGGCCTTACCTACATCCCTCCTGCACATCCCAAGCTTGTTTCCCTACTGTCTTACCCTCTTTGTGACCCCTTTTTCACCACTTTCCTGTCTCCCCATTTTCTTTTCTTTCAAAGAAAATAGCGCGGGTGTGCACAAGAGTAAGCACGTTTAAGCGGTTGTAAGCGGGTGTGCGCAGAGCTAACCGCCAGTGCGCATGCGTGAGCTCCGCGCAAACCAGCGCTAACCCGGTTACAACTGCTTAAAAGTGCCTTAGTCACTTTGATTGACAGGTCCTGTACTCAGTTCAAAAGCAAAATAAAATCCCACTGTGAGTCCCGAACCCAGGACCTTGGCAACTGTAGTCTGCATGACTTACCACTAAGCCATGACTCTTATACAAGAACATTGTGCTAAAGTAAATATATCATGTAATAGTAGGAATGAATGTAAAGGGAATATAGATGTGTAGTACACAAAGCATGACATTTAGAATTACTATCAAAACTAGTGGATTTCCATAATAGTAGTGTGTGAACAGAAACAGCCATGCTAGTTGGAAGCTAGTAGGTAATAATGTCACTATAGCACCTTGCAAGACACACACATACTCACAGCAGGATAAGCACTGCCCATACCCCACAACCTCTTACAGGAACACATCTGGACCAAGTAATAAAATATGTGGAGCAAAGGCCCAAAACCAGGGACACATTACAAATAATGTTACAACAAATGCAGACAGTTCAGAAAGTAACAGGGTCTGCACTTTGTGGGATGTTTGGAAGGGTATGCAGTCTGGAACTTGAATGTTTGTCACCATATTCTGACTTGAGCCCAGAGTGACTTGCCAGAAAAAGGTGTGCATGAGATATTGACCAAAATATGAGGCAGAAATGTGGACAACCTGCAAATATCTGTACACATGACGGGTCCGACACCACCATATTTGAATAGTTAAGAGCCTAGACATAGCAACAGTGAATGACTTACAGGGATGCCCCACAGACCCCATGTGAAATGTACAAACAGTAGGCAGAAAGGTGTAACACATGCAATGGTAACTATGGAGTCCTGAAAGTATTCACCACTTGCATGGCAGAAAAAGTGTAGTAATACATATGCTCATGCTAACCCACAGTCACAACTGCAGCATACCAGACATTTTAATGGGTGTACCCCACTGATATGTACCATTCCATGAGGCACATAACAGATGAACCTGAAAGTCTCTGGGGCCTGCTCAGCAGCATACTCAAATACCCTAATAGATGTCAAGGCCCACACCATGGCCAGACCACACTGCATGCTGTAACACCCTAGCAGATATAGCAAGCATTCCAAGGTGTGAATGTACATGGAAAATAGGAAAGCTACAGCAGCACACTACAGTCAAGACACCTAGCAGGCATACAAGTAGTGACTGTAAAGGGCAACTATTGAAGCCTTAGCAACAAAGTGCAAGCAAAAGTGAAAGGAAAGCACACACACACACACACACACACACATTAACAGTAGTAGTAGTTGTAGGTGTCAGTGTACATACACAGTTAGTACAGGAAACTGGAGAAATGAATGGAGGAATGTTAATCTACAACACACCTGGAAATATGAGAGAGATACCAACCTTTACACTCACAGAACATTGTCCACAGCATAACAGCATGGTCCCTGCCCTTAAAATCTGAAAGGGCTACGCCTATCTCACATACCTTTTATAGCACTGTTCTGAAATCACAGTGAGAACTGCAATCAGTACACAACTGGCTGCATGCAATTAGCAAATGCTGGCTAACAATTGGTGCAGAGGCCATCACATGGGCATATGCAGATACCTACAAAAGTATGCTGTACTCCATGTCCACACATGCAATACTTTCATTGCACCCTGAGAAGGACGTGAGAGACAGACAGAGAGAGAGACAGAGACAGAGACAGAGAAAACTGCAATTAAGCAGACAGAAACAAATTGTTCAGCAACAGCTACCTGAAAGCTGACAACTGGGAAGTGGAGCAGCAGGACAGAGAACCAGACAGCAACACAAGCAGCTGTGACAAACACAGGTAATGTAAAGTAATACTATAAAGGTCTACATACTGTGAACCCTCCATATGTGTCATTGGTCTGTATCCATATGTATATGAAGATGTGTAAAGGGCAGGGGACATACAGCAACTATCAGTGAAGGCTGTACATACATTTGTATGTGAGAGCATCTATGTGCACATATCAATGTTGTTTGATTGTAGGTTGTAGTGCCATGTACAAAGTAGGTTTCACAGTTATGTATGTTTAGCAGTATGTTAGTGTGTGTATACAGTATGGTAGACAAATATGTTGATATACCTGTCTAACATATGGATACGTATGTATGTCAACATATGTATGTGTATATATATATATATATATATATATATATATATATATATATATATATATATATATGATATGCATATATGTATACATACATAGAGAGAGAGATGTAGGAATACATAGACAGATGTAGATAGAATATTGTACAAACATATCTATGTAATGCACACATACAGATATAGATATATGTAGATACATATACATAGACAGACTGATCTGACTACCTACAGGTATGACTGTATATGACGACCTGCAACACAGCCTGTCCCACCCCCTCTGTCACTCACACCCCCTCTGTGCCCCCCTCCACATCTATAGCAATATATGTACATCAATATATATATGTGTATATGTATACGGACATATATATATATATATATATATATATATATATATATATATATATATATATATATACATATAGATATATCTATATATATATATATATATATATATATATATATATAGAGAGAGAGAGAGATGTATATAAATTCTGAGTGAGGCACATGTGTACAGATGTATTGCAACAGGTGCCTGGTGACAAAGGCATGGAGTGAACACCAGTGTCAAAACCGAGTACCATACCACATTCCAGATCACCTACACCAGTAACCACCAGATATGTGATTGGCTGCCCACCACTGCATGTGTCAGGGGTGAACAGGGTCATAAATGTGTACAATAGTGGCCCCAATGATATTCACAGTGGCACACTATCCCTGGAATACCTGCACATGGTATGTGTCAGCGGACATGGTGAGTCAGCTATGGACATGTAGGTCGGTGTACCCCTCCACACCACATAATGGATGCCATGGTATGGACCTCACATGACAGCTACAGATATGGAGAAGGACACAGTGACATGTACAACACTGTGACAATGCACTCAAACACATTACCAATGCACAGTGACTGACAACACCACAGAGTACACATATGCTACCCACATAGAGGTTACCACTCCCGGATTTACATATGTAAGTCACACCCATGACAGATGTCCAACAACCATAGTAACACCTCACACCATCCACAACCTAAATGTCTGCTGTGTGTCGTCCGTGCCACTGCAATAGAGTGCACATGTGGAGGTAAGAGTTCCTACCCACAGATAAGACATACCCTGCAATAAACCACACAGTGTTAAGAAGCAAGACTCCCCATGAGTACATGTCACACATACCCCTGCTGAATGTTAGTCAGATAGGTAATATGCCATATGAGTCACCCTGTGTAACTGTGTGACAGCAGCAGGTACCATCACACCACATGTGTCACAATGGTCAGGGTAGCAGAACAGTACGCTGCTGTAGTCCCAGGGGCAATAGCATATTGTATAGTATTGTATTGTAATGTAATGTATTGTGTTGTATTGTATTGGTATGTTGAGGTGCCTCCTTCGTGGAGTGGAACCACTGCTGCTGTGCGCCAGTGTACAGGTACATATCCTGTAGTCAGGCTAGTGTTACATAGCACTTCTATATGTGTGTTTAGCTCCTGTCAGAGTTTATGTAGCATGCAACTGGGGATACCATCAGGTCCCATCCATGTTGTGTATTCTGCTGTCCTGCGGGTGGCTCTCACCTGGACATCTGTGATGACAGGGAGGTTACAGTCAGCTGGGATAACTATGCCTTATTTCGGGGAGAGGGCGGGGTGACACCTGCACTGAACCTGTCTGCCACAATGTTGTCGATATCTGTGGTGTCAGTGAAATATTTGTTGTTGTGTACTACCTATGGGCATAGAGGATGGCTCCTGACCAGGTTGCTAACATAACTGAAGAAGGCCTTCTGGTTATCTGTAGTGTCACTCTTGATTTCCCTCTCAAAGTTGCCCATGTATTTTGTATGATGGAAAATAGATCCTTACTAGTGCTGCTCAGACATGCCCTCCCTTTATGGAATTATGCTCTGTCTTGCAGTAGCTTCCATCTTCTGTAATACAATCTGTCTATGGCTGGGGTCCACCAGACAGGATGCTGTCCCTTTGTGGAGAGTGTCTTGGTCATATATGGGATTGCATGATCCATGCATTCTCGGAGATGTCTGTAGAAAGCAATTGTGTAGGGGTCAGCATTGTGGGTTGTATCTGCCACTGGCCCAGTGGGCTGAAAGGATACCATATCACTGTTACAAAGTGTAAAGTTTGTATCTGTAATGTTATGCACTATAGTCGTTTGTGCTGGTGGTGGAGGTGGGATATGTATATCCAGGGCAATCAGTGTGTGGTCAGCTCACAGTAGTTGACGATGTAGGCCATACAGTACCTAGATACAAAGCCCCAGAGTGAGGAGGTGCTCTTGACCTGAATCAGTGTTCTGACTGCTGGGGTTTGGTAGTATGTCGTATGGAGTCTGCCAGGTACTGTTGCACAGTTGCTGGCTGAGCACTGATACCTGGCCATCTACATGTGTATCCACCAATAGACAGACAGATGCTACATATGTGAGATATGTTGTATCATAACAGTCGAGTAGCATGTGTAGTATGTGTGCCAAATTCTGCTGACATATATTGCTGATACCAGGTTATTTTCTTTCTCAGGTACATGGCCCACCCGCGGAATCCCACCTACTCCACAGCTGAGGATGAGGAGATACACCAGAGCCTGGTGCGGGATTATGCAATACTCTTTTCCCGCACCAGCCAGAATCAGCAGGAGAGGGCTGCACTGTGGCAAGACCTTGTCCGTCGGGTAAATGACATAGGCACGCATAATAGGACATATGAGCAGGTACGACATCACTGCAGTGATTTAATCAGACATGTCCGTCAGCGTGCGCCGGATATCCACAGGCAACAGGTCGCCACAGGTGGTGGGGTGGCTACACATCCCCCACTCACCAGACTGGAGGGACTACTCATGAGTGTAGTGGCTCCAGTCCGCCAGCAACAACAACAGCAGCAGACATGCATTATGATGGAGGCTGGAGCCACACAGCAGCAAGACAGTGAACGTGCAGGTAATATGCCATATGTATAGTTGACTGTTGTGTACACTGGTAGTTAATGCATGTGTGAGGTGTGTCCTTGGTTTGTAGCTGTCACCATAGTATTTAATGTGCAAGTGTGATATCCTCAATATTAGCTGCTGACCTGTGAAAGGCGACTGTTGTACTACTGACCTGTATCATACTCAGTAACAATGGCACAGTTGTGCCCACTGACATTAGTTTCTTCACGTCTGCAGGACCCTCTGGTATAACAGCAATGCAGCCTATCCATGCTGGTGAGTGTGTATTAACAATTCCTGTAATAGTGTTGATAGTAATAGTACTATTTGGCTCACTTAGTAGTGCTCTTTGTATGCATGTAGGTGTGTCTGTGTCTGTGTGTTGATATCACGCATACTGAGTACTGTACAATTGTGTGAAACTGTGTGCATGTGTGCATGTGTGCATGTGTGCACCTGTGCATGTGTGCATGTGTGCATGTGTGCATGTGTGCACCTGTGCATGTGTGCATGTGTGCATGTGTGCATGTGTGCACCTGTGCATGTGTGCATGTGTGCATGTGTGCACCTGTGCATGTGTGCATGTGTGCACCTGTGCATGTGTGCATGTGTGCACCTGTGCATGTGTGCACCTGTGCATGTGCACCTGTGCATGTGTGCACCTGTGCATGTGTGCATGTGTGCACCTGTGCATGTGTGCATGTGTGCACCTGTGCATGTGTGCATGTGTGCATGTGTGCACCTGTGCATGTGTGCATGTGTGCACCTGTGCATGTGTGCATGTGTGCATGTGTGCACCTGTGCATGTGTGCATCGCTGGTAATGTGTAGACATTGTAAACTGTGTTTCCTGTTTCCCTCCCACAGGTTCTGTTGCTGCTCTGGTGTCATGTAGCAGGGAACCTGAGTCAGGTGCCGTGGGTACTGATAATGATGACATCTGTGTAATGGCACAGGAAGGTATGCCAGGGTCCGCCATTGGTCAGCCGATTGACAGTACACAGCTGTCGACCCCATCAATGCGCACAGTTATCCTGCCAATACACCCTTTGTCACCAATGTCCCTAGGTGATGGACAGCATACAGTGGGCATTGACCAGGGTAATGTGGTATCTGTGGCACATGCCTCCCCACACAGCAGCCATGGGCATGGCCCAGAGATGGTACCACACAGACAGATGTCCAGGGGTTCTCGTGGGAGCATCCATGGGCGTACTGCCCCTGTCAGACGTGCCCACAGAGGTCTTACAACCTCAGCTATGTTTCGGACTGTCATGCAGGCACAGTCACGTATGGAACGGTACACCAGACAGGGTCTGAGGGAGCTGACAGCATGTCGCACAGCCATGACTGACAGTATGCGTGACATTGCGGCTGCCATCCGTGATTTCACCGATGTCATAGACAGACGTTGTGGGGACATATTAGACCGGTTCCACAACTACATGTCCATGAGCCAGGGCGATGGTGGGCGGTTGAGGCGTCGACGTGGCCGTATGCCAGCAACAGCAGCAGCTGGCAGTCGTCATGGACGACAACAGGGCCGCGGCCACCCCCGTAGTGCCAGCAGCAGCCCCAGCAATGCTGGGTCTGTGCTGTCATCAGACCGCCCCAGGAGACCACGTGCACGTGGCTCTGGCCAGGCCCGACAGGGATCTGTGTCCAGTCAACGAACACCTGCTTCTGATGACAGTACCCAGTCTGGGTTGGTACTGGATATGGTCCGTAGCACCCCTGCAAGGCACAGGTACCGTGTCCGTGGCCAGAGACACTGATCTGTATGACCTGGCAGGTACAGTCTGTGGCTGTCCACAAACACCAGTATATGGCAGCCATGAGGTGGAACTGTGTGCATCCATACACACATGCAAATTGACAACACCTAGGGCTACCGCATACACGCACACACTGCATCAACATTGCCCCACCTTCTACTGCTGTCCCTCACCAACACACATACACATACATGTCAATTGGTGGTATCGGTGGCTGACTCAGGCATACCAAGTTCACACCCTGTGCATATGATGAAACTGTGCCACCTCCTGCAATCTGTAACAACTGTGCAGGTACAGGTTAACATGTTGCTGATGCACAGGGTGACCACATAGATGTGTAGTAATAGTATCATGTTGTTAACAGTACTGTGTGCTGAATTAATTGTGGGTATATCACAGCATGCCTGATGCAGTAAGTGTGTGATTGTCATGTCCTGTTGTCTACACCCATGGTAAGTACCATAGTGTATCATCTGCACATGTTGGCATACTGGTGGTAATGATGTCAACAGAAGGCTACATACATAGGTAGCACAGGGATAGGGTAATGAATGTAGTAATACACAATGATGGACATGTAAATTGCAAGTGGCATGTTGCCCACACTAGACTCTGCAATGCAGATGTTTGAGGATGTTGATATGTGTGCAGTACTACACGACTGGTACAGGACACACAGGAGCACCCTAGCACTGCATGCTCACATCTCATACCATGCTAGACAGCCCCAACACACATAACTAACTGTCACAGGAGGGAGAGTCCCCATATATGTCAGGGATACTGTGGTGGCAGGCCAGGGAGCATACATCCTACTAAGTATGGAACCACTGAGTGAAGGCTCAGTGTCTGTTATTTGACATGTGTATTACTGCAGGTATGAGCACATGGGTTTCTATCCAGTTATTGTACATCCTGACAGTACATGGTCTGTACACTTGTGTGCACTGAGACTGGACCCTAGCCATCTGACCCGTGTATTTCCATGTACATGTGCATAGTGCCTGCATATTTGCAGTGTTACCTACTGGAACTGGTACAGCTTGTTTGTTGTACAATGGACTACATGCAGCCCTGTTTACTGTAGCTTTGTTTGCATGCATGTTTGCTTGCAATTACCCTGGAATACTGATCACACCTGCAATGCATAGTTATAGAGCTTCTGTGGACTCCTAGTGCCATCTGCATAGCCTACTATATGTATGTCCATGTCCCACTTGACAGGATGTCACTGTTTGTCCTGTTCACATGTACATTGCCTGTGACACAGTGCATATGACTTACCTGGCATGTGTCCACGTGAGCAGTCATATATGCTACTGCTAACTAATCACAGGCACTACACCTTCACACATTCATCTTCTGTTGAACTACCTGCTTTGCTAGGGACGGCCTGCACCTGTCACCCCTGGGCTTTCAGATATTGGCAAAGGCTCTTGCTACCCCCATAGTGCCTATGTTAGGCAGGGCTCAAATGACAAACCCACCTTCATAGGTATCACAAGGGATAAGAAACTAAGAGCAATGCTACCCAACGCCAGAAGTCTAAACCTCCAGATGCATGCACCCAAAACACTCCTTGGCATGGAAAACATCGATATCTGTGCAGTAACAGATGCCTGGTTCAGGGCTACTGAGAGCACACCAGCACTACCAGGTTTAACCCGGTTGATTTCTTTGAAACAGTCACCAAGGCCATTGACGAGGGAAGGTGGTTCACACAGCCTACCTGGACCTTGCAAAAGCCTTCACAACAATACCCCACTTGGGCATTCTAGAGAAGCTCACCAGCTTAAATATAAGCCCCTATGTCACTAGATGGATTGCACAGTGGCTCAAGGACAGAACCCACATGGTTAGCATTGCTGGAGCCATGCCAGACCCCACACCAGTTACGAGTTGTGTCCCACAAGGCTCAGTCCTGGGACCTCTCTTGTTTGGTATATATTTATTGGAGGTACAGGCCAACACGGACGGACTGTGGCTGTCCAAATATGCAGATGACTGCAAACTGGCCACCATAATCGACTCTCCAGCTGACACAAGCATCTTCCAAAGGGGCATCATAGCAACAGACAACTTGTGCCAGAGCCATGGCCTTCAGCTGAACAGTGTTTAGAAAGGGGAATGTGCATCCTGTAGTCTGTTCACCTAGTTGCCAAAAGGGACATTGTCCTCACACACACTAACCCCCCTCAGCCAAAAACACACACTTGCCAATTGCAGGATTCAAACCCCTATCTGACTATGTTATGACACTTGAGACGGACGCATTAGCAGAGCACGCTATTCGCATTACTGGGAGTTTTCCTTCTCCTGCTATACTTATAGAGTGCTGACATCATCAGTGTTTAGAAAGGGAATGAGCATCCTGTAGTCTGTTCACCTAGTTGCCAAAAGGGACATTTCCCTCACACACACTAACCCCCTCAGACAAACACACACACTTGCCATTCGCAGGATTCAAACCCCTACCTAACTATGTTATGACACTTGAGACGGACGCATTAGCAGAGCGCGCTATTTGCATTACTGGGAGTTTTCCTTCTCCTGCTATACTTATAGAGTGCTGACATCATCAGTGTTTAGAAAGGGGAATGTGCATCCTGTAGTCTGTTCACCTAGTTGCCAAAAGGGACATTTCCCTCACACACACTAACCCCCTCAGACAAACACACACACTTGCCATTCACAGGATTCAAACCCCTACCTAACTATGTTATGACACTTGAGACGGACGCATTAGCAGAGCGCTATTCGCATTACTGGGTTTTCCTTCTCCTGCTATACTTATAGAGTGCTGACATCATCAGTGTTTAGAAAGGGAATGTGCATCCTGTAGTCTGTTCACCTAGTTGCCAAAAGGGACATTTCCCTCACACACTAAACCCCCTCAGACAAACACACACACTTGCCATTCGCAGGATTCAAACCCCTACCTAACTATGTTATGACACTTGAGACGGACGCATTAGCAGAGCACGCTATTCGCATTACTGGGAGGTTTCTTTTCTCCTGCTGTACTTATAGGGTGCTGACATCATCGGTGTTTAGAAAGGGAATGTGCATCCTGTAGTGTGTTTTCCTAGTTGCCAAAAGGGACATTTCTCTCCCACAGACTTACACACACACCAACCCCACTCACACACACACACACACTGAGCATTTGCAGGATTTGAAACCCCTACCTAACTATGTTATGACACTTGAGACGGACGCATTAGCAGAGCGCGCTATTCGCATTACTGGGAAGTTTCTTTTCTCCTGCTGTACTTATAGGGTGCTGACATCATCTGTGTTTAGAAAGGGAATGTGCATCCTGTGGGGAGGCAGACACCAAGCACACTCTGGCTAAGCTGTCATTCCCTAGGGCAAACAGCCTAGTGTTGACCTCTACACCCATATGTTTAATTGTCAAATGCACATTATTTGTTGCTGATAGACTGTTTGCACATCTTTATTGCCATAGCATTCCCTGTTTGTATGAACAACTTGTGCATCTGTGGAAGATGTTTGCATATGGGAGGGATCCACTATATCACGTATGTCTCTGTAGTCATTTAACTGTGTGCACTGGGCAGACTGCTGTAATGTGGTTGGTTCCTGGAATAACACATAAAAATACCAGATATGTGTGTCCAACTGCTAAACCGAGATTTGGCCTAAGTGTGTGAGCATGCCCAGTTCAGCCTTCCCATGGCATGTTGTCTGACATATGTCTCATTTATCAAAGTGTGTGAGCATGCCCAGTGTGAGCATTCCATATGTTGGACTCTGCAGCCCACCACATTTGTGGATGAGTGTGAACTTCAACAAATATCACCCGTTTATGGTTGTGTGTTGTGTGTCATGTTGTGTAGTTACTGTACAACTGCTTTGTGTGTGAACACAACAGGATTATACTGTGCCTGCAGTGTTTGCATGGGATACTTTGCATACAGTTGTCAACATCCTTTCACACTGACCTAACACTGTAGTACTGTATAGTGTACTGGTAGTACTTTGACTGTGGTGGACAGTATCCTGGGCTTTAGTGCTATCACTGCTTTACATTTCGATAGTGGGCACAACAGCCTGGTTAGGGGCCAGTTGTGTACATCTGACCATGTTGCATTCTGTTCAGATATGAACTACTTAAACCAGGCTTGTCCAACATTGGTAGTGTATTCCACAACATAGGTGTACATTTGCAAACACTAGCGATGTGCCCTAGTCCATGTCTAATGCTAGTTGGAGAGTGTGTTTGTCCTTCAACACACATTGTAAGTGGAGTTTGCCATGACATATGTCATGGTTAGTATACTGTGCCTCTGTCTACCTGTGACATGACAGTGATACCCAGGATAAATCTACCATCTCCCATCCACTCATCAAGATTCCTATTGAGGAAGATTGATAAGTGACTCTATGGGTAGCCTGTACTGGGGGTTCACTCATGGGTGGGGTGGCTTCTGTGTTATGGATCACGCAGTACAGCTTGTCCTATGTAAGTCAGTGCTGGGGTTCAGGTCTCTCATGTGCATAGCTCACTGCCATTCAGATTGTACAAGGTGCAGCATGTTTATTGATGCCAGCAACACAGGCAACACATGGCATCTGTGCAAGCTCTTTGATACTCCTGATGAGGTACTGTTGGGGACTTTACGGTTGATGGAGGTGTCTGCTGAGGTACATCCCACAGGGGCTATTGTAGTCAATTGTACCGCTGATGAAGGATGACTGCAGAGCCACAATGACCTCCCTTATCTAGATCTGACAACCTTCATGATTAGGTGGGTATATGGTATGTTTCTGTAAACACTACAGCACATGTTTGTCCAATGCAGGATATCTATCACCTTGTGTCCCCAGGTCTCTCATTACATGTTAACTACATAATGGGTTAACACCTATGTGGTAATTGGTGGGCACTTACTGTATATCCACGGGGTTGACTATACACGTTTCTGCAATTAGCTTGCTGACATGGCTATGGCACCAGTTGTCTGTTTCTATGTGGCCCTTTTGTGGGATGCTTGTGTCAGCTGGTGGATCATATGTGGTGAGCAGTTTGTAGTCCTCTGCAAACATGTTCGACACAGTCCTTCCATGTTTGCCTGTACCTATGGGACATATATACCAGACGAGGGAGATCCCAGGACAAAGCCTTGTGGGATGCCAGTTATATCTGGTTTGTAGTCTGACATGGCTGCAGCATGTCTGACCATGTCTGTTCTGTCCTTGGTCTGGTTTGCAACCCTCTACTGACATGTGGGTTTATATTTAAGCTGGTGAGCTTATCTATAATGAACACGTAGGGTATTGTATAGAAGCCTTTGCAAGGTCCAGCTACACTGTGTGGACCACATTGCCCTCATCAATGACCTTAATGACTGTTTCAATTGAGTCAAACATGTTTAGGGGCAGGATCTGCACTTGAGAAAGCCACACTGGGTTGGGTCCGGTGTCAGTAGGTCCCCAATATCTTTATGTCTGTGGTACATGCTGATCCTTTCCATAGCTGTGCAAACCGAGCTTCTCAGGATTCTGGGGTAGTAGTTTTCAGTATCCATTCAGGCAACACCTTTGTTGAGAAGGACCACTGTTGTTGTACACTGCTCTTTGGGTACATATTCTGTGGTAAGGCTGACATTGAGCAGTAGTGTGGTTTGGCATTCCATTCATCTTGGAGTCCATGTTGCACTAAGCCCAGGACACCATCTCATACCATTGCTGCTGTGTGTTTTGCTTTGTAGATGTTGGCTGTTACCTCAGCATCTGCAATGTCAGGGGCCAGCAGTCTGCTGGGATAGATATTCTGCATTCGGGGTTTGCACTGCACCTGTCAGGATGTATGTTGGCAATATGTGTGTGTGTTTGTGATATTTGTGTGATTCAGGGCATATCTGTGAATTCCCAACATGGTTCCTACCATCAGTTGTGAAAGCCTTGGGATTATCCTTAGTGTCCTGTACAATTTGTATCTTCATAGGTTCATAGGTTCATACTAGGCTATCCACCCTAGGGCATTTGTTAGCCTAGCCAGAGTGTGTGTGGCTTTTGCCACCCCTTGCTATGTGAATATTATGGCCATTTATGATTTGCTTTGCTGTGCCTCTGTCTGGACATGACACAGTGAAGACCCCCAGTGTAACTCTACAATCATCCATCCACTTGGCAAGATTCCTGTTGAAGAGTGTCAGTGAGGGGCTCTGCCTAACATGGAGTGGGATTCTGGTCCAGGGTGTGGGGAGCCTCTGGATTATGTATCTGTCCCACCAGCACATCCTATTTCATTATTTGTTGAGGTTGACATCTCTCACTCTCACAGCTCCGATGGATTTGAGTTTTCTGGGGTGGAGCATGTCCATTACTCCTGTGTTGGGCATGGCCTCCTACAACAGGCATGCAATGCCTCTGTGTAGGCAGTATGTGACTGCATTCAGCTGGGGTGTCTACAGCCAGGCAGCATATGACATATATTTGAGACCCTTTATCCTCTTGGTGAGGTACCTTTGAGGTCTTTCTAACTGCTGCAGGTGTCAGGTAAGGTACATCCCATATGAGGCATTGTACTAGATTATGGGTGTGATTAGAGAAAAGTATAGGGGCACAATGACCTCTGTTGACGTAGATGTGAATCCTTTCCTGATACGGTGTCAAATGTAGACAGTCTTCCTAGCCACATTGGCAATGTGGGTGTCACATAACAGGTTACTGTCCACTTGTGTCCCTAGGTCCCTGGTTACTCCTTCCATACATAATGGTTTACCACCTATGTGGTAATTTGTGGTACCTTGTTTGGTATTTGGTGGGACATTCATACTGTCCAGTGTCTTCAGGACGGCTGGGTGGGGTTACTGTGTGTGAGAGTGCGGTCTGTAGCATGCTACAGACTGTACAGCAGTCTTGCCTACAGTTAGTTGCACATGGGTGGACTCCAATGCCTTGTGCATTGTCAGTTACCTGGACGTATGGGTGTCTGTGCTGACTATGGATACTCACCCTCCTTTTATGTTTTGTTCCAGGTTTTGGGGCCATGACACATGATACGTGGTATAACCTGGTAGTGCTGGTGTGCTGTCAGGAGGCTTGCAGCAGGTTTCTGTCACTGCACAGACATCGATGTTCTCCATACTGGGGATGGCCTTGGGAGCATGCATATTGGGGTGTACACATCTGGCATTGGTCAGCATTTCCCTTATGTTTCTTCCCACTTATGTTTTCTAGGGTGGTGGGTCAGTCTTTTCAGCCTTGCCTACAAAAGGCTCTATGGAGGTGGCAAAGGCCTTATCCAATATTCAGACGCCCAGGGTAACAGGTGCAGGCCATCCCAAGAACAGCTGCGTGGCTTGTCAAGCATGACATCCCAAGCAGACAGACATTGGATCCCCTTGGAATGACACCAGTAAGTGTGCCACTTGCTATGACTGATCATTCCGTGTTTGTACTGTGGCATTATTCTTGGTAAGGGTAGGATGCTGCAAACGGTGAGTGTCATACCGGCCTGGACTACATAATCAGATAGCTCATCTATGTCTCTTTTCATGTAGTCTAGGGCGGTACATCTCAGGTCATTCACACCAGCATGGACTATGACTGCATCATATTTCTACTTGCTTTGGAGTGACCTGCATACTTCTGTTATGTGGCATATTGTGGCAGCCTACAGGCAGCTTACTGTACCCTTTCCCTTGTTCAGTCTGGTGTGCGGGACAGCAGTGTGTCTGACTATGGAGTCACCTATTACAACTGTATCAGGCATGTTGTTTCTCCTTCTGGCCTGTGACTGTTTGGCACACCAGCTTTGTGTACTATGTGTTGCATGTGCTATGTTTGGAGGTTGTTTGATTGGGTGTCTGCTTTAGAGGCCTCTGTTGGTGTGCTGTGTTTGTAATTTGTGCCTCCGGGAATGTTTTTCTGTGTTTATGTGTTTGGTTTGCAGTTGTGATAGGTCTATGTGGGACTGTGTTTGTGGTGTGTGTGGTTACCTTCTCCTCCTGACTTGTTTTGGGAGTACTGAGTTGAGGGAGCTCAGCCTCCAGTTTGGATAGATGGTTGCATCTCTCACATATATTTGTATTTCTTGGGTGGAGTTGGGGTTGTCTGTGTACTTGGGGCAGGTGTAACATTGCCTCAGGATTCACAGATTCCACTTGTTGTGGCTGGCCTTAGTGGATTGTATGTGTGGACAGATTTTATTGCCATACTACTGATCAGTGATTACTTCATTGTTTATGTTTGCTCTATCATGTAGTAGCTTCCTCATTCTCTTGCATGGTTTGGTTATGGCTGGTGTCCACCATGCCAGATTTCTGCGTGTATGGCATTGTGTCTTGTTTTAATTTAGGACTGCATAATCCAAGCATTCCTGGCAGTGTTCATGGAATGGCTGTATTACAGGTTCTGAGGTGTGGCCCATATTTTGCACCTGCACGGGACCTTTAATGGATTCCACATCAGTTTGGAGGAGTGCAAATATTGCTTAACACATGTTTTCCACTGTGGTTTTCTGGCCAGGGACTGTGGTCAGGATTTGTATATCCAGTGTGATTACTCTATGGTCTGGTTTTACCAGTGAGCAATACACTTCTCATCTTGCCATCCAGTACCCATGTTGCTGATTATCACATCCAGTATGCTTACCCCTCTTGTGGGAGTGGTACGTTGTTCCTGGGCCTTTTGGTTTATGGATTCTATGAACTTTTGTCCTACACTGTTGGAGCTAGTATAATGCTCCCAGTCTATGTCTGGGTATTTTCAGTCACCCAATATAATGTGGTTTGGAGGACTTGATATATTCATGTATTCCAGCATAGGCCGGGTGCAGTTCCTGGTGTTGGGACAGTAGTCTGTAGCAGGCTATAAACTGGGGGGCAGTTTTAGCCACTGTTACTTGAGCATGGCTAGTCCATGCTGCTTTTGTTGTGGTACCAACATGGGGTGTGGTTATCCTTGACAATTCTTGCTAGTCACCCTCCTTTTGTAGCTTGTTCCAAGTTTTGAGGCTGTACAGCACAGTATGAGGTGTAACCTGGTAGTGTTAGGGTGCTGTTGTGAGCCTTGGCTCAGTTTTCTGTTACAGCGCAGATATCAACATTCTCCATACTGGGTGAGTTTAGACTGCATGCATCTTGCTGTTTCAACTTATCCCTTATCTTATTCTTATCCCTTCTGATACCTATGGAGATAGGTTTGTGTTTTGAGCCTTACCTATTCAGGGCACACTGTGGGTGACAACAGCCTTTGCCAGTATCCATACGGCCTGCACTGATAGGTGCACGCCAGTCCTAGCAGGTGGTGCATCATGTCATGCTCAGCATGTCATCCCAGACTGGCACACATTGGATCCCCTTTGACTAACTGCGATACTTCAGTCAATTGTTGCACTTGATCATCTCATTGTCATGTTGTGGCATGATGCTTGGTGAGGGTAGGATGTTAGTCAGGGTCCTCAGGTGTGCATATAGTACATGGTGTTACATTACTTAACACATAGCATTCATGCCTCAGGTGGTGCTGCAGGGCTGTCTCTGTCGGATGCGCATATTACACTTCCCTGTACATGTTTGAGAGCAGGTTGTGTCATGTTAGGCATCCCTGTTACTATATGAGTGAGTCAGAGAGGGGTATCATTCCCAGGGTTCCTACTGAGCCAGTGTATGTGCTATGCGTTGCCTCTTTGCCAAGGCCAGGGCATACTGGGCACGCCTCCTTCTGCCTACTGGGGCAGGCTCAGGTTGTTCCTCCTCCGAGTCACGCTCTGCCTGTGATGGCCTTGGCAATGGTGGGGGCTGTTTGGCCCGCCCCTATGCTGGTCCTGCTGCAGCTGTTTTCGCAAGATCATATTATGTAGCATAGCACATACCATGACAATTTGGGTACATGTAGTTGGTGTGTACTGCAAGGCTCCACCAGATGTGTCCAGACACCGGAACCGTGACTTGAGCAGCCCAAACACACGCTCTATTACATTACGTGTTTGTGCGTGTGCCTCATTATGGCGTTCCTGTTCAGGTGTGTGTGCGTTTCTGATGGGTGTCATCAGCCACGGCTCCAGTGCATAACCTGCATCCCCACTAGGTGTCCGTGCGGGATGTCCCCATTGGCAAATGTCTGGTACAGCTGCGTCAAATGCCAGATGTGGGAATCATGGTAGCTCCCAGGACAGCCAGCACACACATTCATTATTATGCCCTGGGCATCACACACGACCTGGCAGTTGATGGAGGGAAGCCCTTGCGGTTGATGTATGCCCTACCCCGCTCACCGGCTGGTGCTTTGATGCGTATGTGCGTGCAGTCTATTGCACCCACTACCTCAGGGTATTCCGCTATTTGCTGGAAGAGACGCATATTGCTGGCCAATACCTCACGGGCATTGGGGAAATATACATGATCACCGACATGTGCTGACATGGCATCCAGGAACTGGTGCAGTACCCTGGAGGCTGATGCCTGTGATATCCCCATCATATCACCAGTTGGTCTCTGGAAGGTACCTGTTGCTAGTATTCTTAGGCCAACACATACCTTGG
Source organism: Protopterus annectens (assembly GCF_019279795.1). NCBI lineage: Eukaryota > Metazoa > Chordata > Ceratodontiformes > Protopteridae > Protopterus > Protopterus annectens. Next base: position 362,684,162 of record NC_056744.1, on the reverse strand, counting down.
TTTCCACTGGGATGGGTTCCCCTCTGTTGGTTCTGTGTGTGAGGCGTGGCCTGCACAGCTCCACTATTTGCTGCAGGAGGTCTCTGTCCACTCTATAGCTCTACTATCTCCAGCTCATGTAACCCGTGGTAGGTGACCCTGGGCCTGTACACTCTTCTCCGTCTCCTCACTGTGGGTTGTCTGGCACCATCTGCATTGTCACCACCCTCAGCAAGTCGCCTATGTCTCATTATGACAGCTATGGCAGCCCCTAACATTTCTGCTCTGAGTTCAGCTTTTTCAGTTTTCACTTCTGATAACTTAACTCCTGTCTTGCAGTGTCTCTTGAGAGAAACATTCTGCACTGCTGTTTGCAGAGTTTTAAGTGCTGGGCTGGGCTACTATTCTGCCTGTGTAATTGCCTGCATCTAATTGTTTTCACCTGCTAGCTCCAGCAGTATTCCCTGCTAACTTCCTACTAAATCTGTTGCTTCCTTTTTCCTTTCTGTTTCCTCAGGGAGGAGCCGTGTGCAAACCAGCAGAAACACGCTCACAGTGGCTTACACGCACACATACTTACACAGTTCAGAATCTGCTTATTCGGTTTAAAACGCGTGCACGCCCACGCAAACGGTGTTAAACATCTCCCAACACGCTCCCACATGCTCAGTCTGCCTTACACGCGCGCACACTGCCTTACTCGCGCTTCGTGGCGCGCACACGTGCGCATACACATCCAGCAAGAAACTTTGGTGTAGGCAACAGTGTACACCTTCCATTTCTTGACTTTCTCATGCTTACTTAGTGGCACACCTCTTTCCATGATATCTGTCTGACATCTGTCATGTAACTCTAACCTCCAATGAACTGCATTTCTTTCTACCATTCCCCCCTGTGATGTCACCTATCTCCTACTCTGTTCCTCCCCCTTATGTAACTCTTACACTACTCAGAATGTGCTCATTTGCTATGTGACAGTGGAATTCAGTATCCTTACACTCATTTGCATCAGATTGCCTACTAATGCTTAGTTACATCTCTTAGACTCAGCTTCCCCCCTTAGCAACCACTACACGGTGGCCATGTTGGTTTTGGTCTGCTGGTCCCTGCATTGACATTCCATGTATTGCATAAAACCCACATTTGTGGGTTTAAAACCTTCGTTTTTATGTTCTATGCAGCGCAGCCCGTTTGCGCGGGGCTGCGCTGGGTTTAAACATCGGCAATCGCCGAAAAAAAAATTATATTTTTAATATATTTGCATCAGGTTACCTTGCCAATGGCCACATATTTGGCCATTGGCATGCTGCCTGACACATATGCACCCTTTATTTGGAGCTGACATGGCTCCATTGCAGTTTTTGCAGAAACGTACTCAGTTGTCAACTGAGTACATTTCTGCAGCTAAAACGGCTCTTACACGGGCTGTTCTGGGCTTCCTGGATCGCTAATCATCCTCATTTGCATGCTATTCGGCTGCAAGTGAGGTGATTAGCTTATCCACGCCCACTCCGTGTAAGAGCCGTTTTAGCTTGACTCTTACACGGACTTTGGGCTGTTCCTGGATCGCGAAGGCTGCATGGAGTCTTACACTACTCTTAGACTCCGTGCAAGCCTTCGTGAATCTGGCCCAGTATCTGACCTTACCAGATCCAAACATAGTGAAAGTTTTAAAATATGAGGAAATTAAGTCTAAGATGACTTCCCTGCTTAGTTTAGCAGAAGCACATCAGTGGCAAGGGGGAATGGAAATTATACCAGAAGTAGACAAAAATCTGGCAGCAACTGAATGTGCGAAAAAACAAATGAAAGAATATAAGGAGAAGCATCCCATGAGAAGGAAAGAAATGTGGAAAAGGCATAAATACTGTGGCAACTACGGAGATCTCCATGAATAACCTCATACTGATCAGGATTTGACACAGGAATGGTTAAGGAGAGGTGAAATGAAACCAAAAGATGAAAGGTTAAGAATGGTGGCCCAGGATAGTTGACTATTTATATGCTGGTTTACAAAGACCATTGAACATGTGAGGGAAACAGACAAATGCAGGTTATGTAAAAACAAACTGGAAACAGTCACACATCCTGCTGGTGTACGTGACACACTCATGGCAGATGGCCTGCATACTGAAAGGCAAAATAATGTATCAAGACTGTTGCATTGGGGATTGTGCAAACACTACAATATTGAGATAGACGAGAAGTTTCAGAAACGTGAACCACAAAGCATTGTAGAAAATGATGAGGTTTATATCACATATGATCACTCATTATGAACAGTTCAAAAAACAGATGCAAGAAAACCAGATATAGTATTCCAGGGAAAAAAGACAAATGTAGCATTGATCATTGAAATTGCTACACCTAGATATTACAGTTTCTTATGTACAAAGGGACACAAAGTCATAAAATACCAGAATTTGTAGTCAGAAATGAGAACAATGTGGAATAAGGATACCTAGACACTTCCAATCATAGTAGGTACAATGGGTTTCATAAAAACGAATTTACAGTCATATTTAGATACATGTAACGCCATATGAATTTCAGAAGCAGTCAGTTCTGGACACATTGCAGTGCTGCAAAGAGCACTTTTGGCTAACATCAAAGATTGAAACGATATTAATTTCATGAACTTTAATCATCACCACTTAGGAATGTGGTGCATTCCAATCGTGGTATAAAAAATCAAAACAGTTGGAGAATTAGAGCAGAGGAGAAATAAGGTAGTAACAGAAACAAATATAAAACTAAAAAGCCACACAATTCTGTACAGCAACCAAATGAATCCACTCTTTTCTCTTGACTGTTTTATTGTACAAATTCACAGGAGTTAAGCGCTTTCTTCATCTAGACTTCATCAGAACTCATTTTGCAAACAAAACCTTCCTCCTTTATATACACACTTTACTCCTAATCAACCAATTAATTCAGTAACTCCCACCTCCAGATTTACTGCAATCAAAAAATTAAAAAATTCATTCCTAGCAATTACAATACATGTTTATATAATTTTTTTCCAAATGATAAAAAAGATATACACATACCCACAACCATATTCACCTATAAAAATATTTATATATCTGTATGTATATGTGTCTATGTTTAAAATCAAACTTCTAAATGTCTTAATTTCAAAACTGAGTTGATAGAACAAACCTCATTTAGCCCTGGTGGGTTTTTTGCTTCTAAAATAAGCTGCCATTTTAGTTCATATTCCTGGAACTATTACATATGATTTTTGGATGACATATTAATTCTGTGGAAAGAGTCTGAAGAGCAGCTGAACAAATGTTTGGATTATATTCAGACTACAACTGTTTAAGTTCTCTTGTAAATGAGATTAGGATGTTATGTTTTTTTTTAGATGTGGAATTGAGGAAAGATAGAAACAGGGGGAGTTTCCTATCTAACATCCATAGAAAACCTACATTTTCCAATACCTATCTATATTATAACAGTTGGCATCCTAAAAAAACAGAAAAAAAAGCAGTGGTGAAGGACCAGCTTGTATGTTTAGCTAGAATGGTTTCAGTAGAAAGGGTATTTTTTAATGAATGTGGGAAGATTATGGAAATATTTCAAAATAGGGGGTACCCTATAGAATTTTATTAGAAATAAGGGATGATATTTTTCTAAAAAGAAGGGAAAGGGTTTATAGGCCTTTATTAGGAGAGAAAACCCCAGAATCCCATAGTAATTTTGGCTTAATATTTGGAGAGGATTTTGGTTCTTGGAAGTTTAAGGAAAGAAAGTTATTTGTAACTACCTTTACATTGGATAGTAATGGTATTATGAACATCTTAGAAAAAACTGGGTATTTTTTACAGTAAATAAGGATGTTATTGAAAGAGTTGGGCAAAAAAATTGGAATTTATAAAAAGGATAGGACAATAAAGCAGTTATTAGAAAAACCTAAAATTAATGATATTAAAAAAGTGGTGCTTTTAAATGTGGGCGATGTTCACAATGCCCATATGTGTTAACAGTTAAGGAGGTGGTGATCAATAATAAAAAGTATAATGTGAAGGGGCATTTTAATTGTGACTCTGAATGGGTGGTATATGTGGCTTGTTGCCAGGAATGCCCAGCATTTTAATTGGGAAAACTATCAGAAAGTTTAAAGAAAGAATACGTGAACATTTAGGTGACATCAAGAATGGCAAAAATATTAATGCTTTAGCCAAGCATATAAAAGTTTGTCCACAATATAGGTTTAAATTTATAGTAAAAGAACAGGTTATCAAAGATAACAGGTGATATATCATGGAAAAGCACTTAAATAAATAAAGGTTATGACTCAGTGGCATAATAGTGATTAGAGGTATCTGTTTTTAAAACTGCAGAGTTTACGACTAGGCTATAATAGGAATTGCTAGTATCTGAAAGTCATACACTGTTTTGTAATCTAACAGAGCAGTGTTTGTTAGTCTAGGATTTGCTGGTATCTTACTTCTTTAAGCAGTGTGGGCTAAATTAAGCACAAGTTCATCTGCCATACCATACATGTAGTAATATCCCTGCGGGCTCACTCCGCTCCCATCCCTACCCCCAATTCCCACCCACCCCCAGGGACCGTAACCTTATACTTCCTCTGCCACACCTCCAATTTACTCACATCCTATCTCATTTCCTGCCTCACTCACACTTGTTAGCTCCACACTCCTGTCTTACTGCCACACCCCACTCTCCACCATCCTAACTCCTCCAATTTCCAACCTTGCTAACCTCACCACACTAAAATATGCCTTTAAGCCTTAAACTACTTTATTTACTGCTACTCCTTAACATCCTTCTTTTATACTATACTCTTACTTCCTACGAGTATCATACCCTTAGCAGATCTCCTAATTTAGCTAAACACACGACCTCTATCCTAACAAACCTATACTAATATCCTATCATCCTGTCCCTACCTTCCCCCTCTCTTTCACAAATTATTCCATAACAGGTTTCAAACAACTAGAAAGTTTTACCTAATACCCTCCAAAAACTCAAAAATATCTCCAGTCCCACAAACACTCTTACTGTTACATGGGGACATCCACCCCAACTCTGGCCCCAGTAATCCCCTCATCCATACCCTTTCTAACCAAACTGCTAACAACTTCAGTTCACCCTTCTCTTCCAACTCCCTTTCTATAGCACACCTAAATATTCGTAGCATCAACAATAAAATCACACAACTCCATGCTTTAATTGACCTCTATGCATTTGATATCCTCTGTCTCACTGAAACCTGGCTTAAACCAGGTACCAGAGACAACAAAATCACTCCTCCTGGCTATAGCACTTTAAGGCAAGATTGTCTTAACAAAAAGGGTGGGGGAGTGGCCTTACTTTACAAATCGCAACTGCAGGTGGCCTTAATTGACTCCCTGCCTCCCTCCCCAGCCAATGCTGAAATACTCTGTAAGCAAATTCCAAGTAAATAAGAGCAAAGCCATTTATATAATATATTCCTATATCCCTCCAGGTAATAACTTAAACACACTTGAAAATATTCTTAGCTGGGTCTCCTGTAGCTTTCCTCAAGAAACCATAATCTTAGGAGACTTTAATATTGATTGGAACTCCTGCATATCTCCCAAACCCACCTTTCACCTCAATCTCTTTAACTTTCAACAAACCATAAACTCCCCTACTAGAATTCACAAATCAACCAATAAACAAGCCATCCTGGACTGGATATTGATCAACAATAATCCCCTCTCATATAAAACTGGAATACTCCCAGGAAATATCAGCGACCATCTCCTCACCTACATCACTAAACAAAAAAATAACAATCTCAAACAGGCTAGCTATCGTACTGTACATAACAAAAAAAACTTTAACCTTCCTACTTTCCTTAATGAACTCAAAGAATGTAACTGGTCAGCTCTAAAACACCTCCCACTTGATGAGGCAGTTACCCATTTCAACAACACTTTCCTACAAATTCTCGAGCGTCATGCCCCCTCTCGCTTAATTAGGATAGGATCCAAAGCTGCCCCTTGGCTTTCTAAAAAAACCAAACAAACAATGCTATTAAGGAATAAACTATGGACAAAATGGAGAACCACTAAAAACCCAACTGACCATCAAAACTTCAAACACCTTAGAAATACTACAAAAAAACTCACCTATCTTGATAAAAAAAATATTACCTTCAATATCAACAAAACCAAAATCACAACCCCAAAAAATTCTGGTCAGGAATCAATAAACTGCTCCATCCAGGGAATACCAAAACACCTACACCAGCTAACTTAGCTCAGACCCCGCCCAATACAATAGCCAATACATTCAACAACTTCTTCTCTGAAACAGTCACCTCTCTAGCAAACACCATGACTCCCCTCTCTTCCCTTCAAAAGACCTCTCCTCAAAATAACACCCCCACTCTAAAATTTAGTACAGTCTCCACAACCCACATACGTAAGTTACTCTCAAAACTTAAACCATGCACCCCTTCAGCCGACAAACTACCAGCTGAATATCTGCAACTAGCAGCAGCAGAACTAGCATACCCAGTCTCCATCTTAATTAACAGAACAATAACCGAATCTACTATTCCATCCTGCTGGAAAGTCTCCCATATCATTCCTCTGCATAAAGGAGGTAACACTAATGAACTTTCTAATTTCCGGCCTATAGCCCTACTATCTCCACTATCTAAAATTATGGAACATTGTATACACCATCAACTCTTACATCATCTTTTGCAAAATAGCCTACTCGTAGACTCCCAACATGGTTTTAGGCCCTACCATAGCACTTCCACTGCCCTTCTCTCCTTCACAGACGTGATCAACAAAAATCGCAATAAGAACCTTTTCTCCTCTGCTTTATTCCTGGACCTCTCAAAAGCCTTTGATATGGTGAACCATCAACTTCTCCTAGACACTCTGAAATCTCTTTCACTTGACTCTTTGGCATTACACTGGTTTGACTCTTATTTGAAAGATAGAAAACAAGCAGTCCTCTGGGACAGCCATATATCCTCTCAGCTCCCAGTCACTATCGGTGTCCCTCAAGGATCCATCTTAGGTCCCCTTCTCTTCTCCATATTTATAAATAATCTGTCTACTTCACTCCCGACATCCACTTGTATTCAGTACGCTGATGATTCAACTCTCATCTGTTCTGCTTTATCTCCAGCAGAACTTCACTCTTCCACCCAAAAAGTCTTTACGGCAGCAGAAAAATGGTTCCAACATATCTGTCTCCTCCTTAATCCCAAAAAAAACAAATTACTACTTTTCATCCCAACCCTTAAATCTGCCGCCCCTATCTCCTTTTCCATTGTGTCTGACAATGGCACTATCATTAAACCTGATTGTTCCACTAAACTACTAGGTGTTACAATAGACAATCAACTAAACTTTGACTGCCACATTGATCTAACCATCAAGGCTATTAATAAAAAGATAGGTGCCCTCTATAGACTTAAGCCCTTTCTTACTGCAACCACCAGAGTGTCTCTTGCCCAAACTCATCTCATCTCTACACTATTGTATGCCTCTCCATCTTTTATCAACCTTTCAAAAGCTAACCTTCAGAAACTAGCCACAGCCTACCATAGTATTGCCAGGTTTGCCACAGGTTCCCCATTTCGTACCCACCATTGTGTTAATCTCAAAAACCTTAACTGGCTTGAACTTCAAAATCTAATTCTCCTACATCAATTAGTTATCATATATAAAATTCTCCATTACCCCTCTAATACACCCATACTTAATAACCTCATTGCCCCATACAAGAATCTTACTTCCCTTTGCTCAGCCAGCAAACTTCTAGTAGCCACTCTCAAATCTCATAATAAAGCAGGTGACTCCTTATTTACTAATGCTGTTGGCTCATACTGGAATAAACTTCCCATAGAACTGACCACTTTAGGCTCATCTCACCTTTTCAAAAAACAACTAAGAAACTATTTTAAATCCCACTGGCTATGCCCCTGCTCTAATCCTGACTGAGCTCAGCAAGCAATCCCTCTCTACAGTCCTCTTCATTCACTTCTACTTGCCTCTATCTCTACTTCTACCCCTCCAGTGTAGTGCACCTAGCGTCCCACCTGCTTATTAATTTTCCTATACTATCTTTTCTCCTTATACTTGATATATTACTGCAACCTGTCATCTCTCCTTTTATTTAAACCTAGATGCTGATCCCTACTGTGCAAATCTCTATCTTAAAACTAGTGCCCTGGCACAAAATGTTTATCTTAATTTGTTAATAGTGTAAATATTTATAGACTCTTTACGTGTTACTATTGTCTCTCTTTTTCGTTTTTTTAACAGTCCTACTCTTGCAAATATTATGGGATAATGATTCCTCACTACTTTTTAGTTTTTGTTAAAGTGCTTCTATATTGTTACTATACTACATGAGAATATTTCTTTATTTGCTTATATGTTTGTATATTCCTGTGCTTTTTGTTTATTGTAAGTTACTAGTATATAGTGGAGCTTTTCTCCTCGGGCCTCTGCTGAAAATGGACATGTATCCAGCCAGACTAGCCCGGTCAACAAATGTAAAATAAAAATAAATAAAATTAATGCCTACTGCAGATTCTGCTACAATGTAAACTACTTGCTAGTGTACAGTAGAAAGCATTTACTGTACTGTGCTGTTGAAGAAGCTTGATAGGAAACTGTACTAATTACTATATCCCTTACCAGGTTCTGTTCTCTGTCTCTATCCCTCGGCTCACTCTCTGTAAGGAAGACCTCCACTCATATCGTGGCAAAAAGGGGCAGCCCTACCTATTGTTTAAAATAAGGTTATTATTCTACTATTTGCTATATGTGTAGAACTGTTCATTCTAGAGAACCACACTGGGTCTATAGCACAGTTGAATCGCCATTATAAATATACAAGTGAAAACTATACTCTCAACTGTAATACCTTACTTTCCTAGCAATTTGGCCTGTACAAAAAACATGTGAGTACAATACAGTGATCTTATATTATTTTAAAGTACTCATGGTGTATTCTTAGGCTCCTGGGAAATCTTGTGGTCTGGTGGGGCCCTGCTTCACCCTGCCAATTCCTACCCACCCCCAGTATACCTAAATTTATACTCCAGTAGCCACACCTATTTCTTATCTAACCAATCATTAACTCTAATAGCTCTATAGCCGTTCCCCTTCTTTAACCCCTCCTACCACTCTCCATATACCTCCTCTCTGATATATCTAGCTGTAAAATGTCTCATCTACCTCAATCCTTACCAATAAAACACTTACTTTGGTCCTCCCTATTACTGCTTATGTTTGTCCCATACCTCCTCACCGCCTATGAATACCAGCATTACCTAGGATTCTATTACCTCAAAACTCAAACTATCCCAGCAGTAACTACTAATTTTACAAACCATTTATTCAGTCCCCATACAACCAATCCTCTGCACCCCATAACCTATCATCCCTTTAAATTAAAAAATAGCCCCAGAACTAAACACTATCTACAACAAATAAAATTTCAAAGTTCATCTTCAGTGTACATTACAAACTAACAATAGATGGTGATATCCATCCAAATCCAGGACCATCTTCATCTAGTCCTTCTAACCACAGTATATCTCCCACTGACAACCAACCTCTTACTAGGCCTCCTGGTTCACTTCTAGCCCTTCACTTAAATATTAGAAGCATAAACAATAAAGTCCACAACCTGCATGCCCTTATAGCAGTTCACACACCTGACATTATTAGTCTCACAGAAACTTGGCTAAAACCAACTACCAAGGATAATGAGGGTGCAATATACTTAGACTAGACTGGACTACTAGGAAGGGAGGAGGGGTAGCGATACTTTATAAAAATGCATTACATGTTACCAAAGACTCTCTACAACCACCCCTATTTAATAATGCTGAAATCCATTTTACTAAATTACACATTAATAATAGCAAAAGCATAAACATAGCTTGTATCTATATTCCACCAGGCAATAATACAAACACCCTAGAAGATATACTCCACTGGATATCCAACACCTATCCTCAAGAATCTATCATTCTAGGGGACTTTAATATAGATTGGACTACCTGCTCCATAGTTACTCCAACTACTCACATAAATCTATATGGATTCACACAAATAATAACCTCTCTCACAAGAATTAGTAAACCATCCAACAAAGAAAGTATCCTTGACGGGATACTTATCAATAGTCATTCCCATATGTATAAGTCTGGTACTCTCCCAGATGAGATAAGTGATCACTCTCCAACCATCATGATTAAGCACAAAGCTGACAACCCCCTCCAGTCCACTTACAGATCGACTAGAAACAATAAGAACTTCAACCTTACCAACTTCCAAAATTAACTAAAAACATGCAACTGGGAAATCCTAAAACGACTGCCACTTGAGGATGTTGTTGTATACTTTAACTCCAAATTCCTTACCATCCTTAACTCCCATGCCCCTTCTCGTACTACTAGAGTAAAATCAGAAATTGCACCATGGCTTACCAAAAATACCAGAACAAACATTAAACTTAGAAACACAGCCTGGACCACCCGGCATACAACTAAATCTCCTCTAGACTGGCAGAAATATTGTCAGCTTAGGAATGACTCAAAAAATCCATTCTATTAGATAACAAAATTACTACCACAATCTGCAAGAAACTCATCTAAATAAACCTCAAAACTTTTGGGCAGGCCTCAACAAACTTCTTCATCCAGGACAAACCACTACCACAGCTCCTTCTAATACTACCCAAAAACCCACAGAAGACATTGCTAATACCTTCAATTGCTTTTTCACTGAGACCATACAGACCCTTGCCAGCCAATTAACCATTTGCTGTAACTCCCTTCCAGCTTCACCTTCTAATCACCACTCCTTTAGCTTCCAACCAGTACCCACTTCTCTTGTCAGATCCCTTATTAACACATTAAAACCCATCAGTCTAGCCGCTAACCACCTCCCTGCAGAATACCTACAAAAAGCAGCAGACCCTATTGCATACCTCGTCTCCATATTGATTAACAGAACCCTCACAGAAAACTCTATCCCATCCATTTGGAAAACATCCCATGTTATCCCAATCCATAAAGGGGGCAGCTCCACTGAAGTAACTAATTATAGACCAATTGCCATTCTTTCCCCTCTGGCCAAAATAATGGAGAAGTGCATCCATAAACAACTTTTGCACTATCTTATTCAGAACAATCTACTGGCTAACTTTCAACATGGCTTTAGGCCATTTCATAGTACCACCTCTGCTCTCCTCTCTTTCTCTAACACCATAAACTTCAACAGAAATAATAATAATTTATCCTCAGCCCTCTTTCTCAACCTGTCAAAAGCATTTGATATGGTTAATCACCAGATACTCATCCATACTCTGAAAACCATTTAATTGGATAACCAGGCTCATCAGCGGTTCAGCTCCTACCTCAGTGGTAGGTGTCAAGCCGTCCTGTGGTGGAACAAAGTATCCACTCTACTACCTGTCACCTTAGGAGTTCACTAGGGCTCTATTTTAGGGCCCCTTATATTCTCTATCTTTATTAATGACCTCTGCACCATCAATCCAGAAGCAATATGTATCCAATATACTAATGACTCTACTCTGATCTGCTCAGCCTCCTCCTCATCCAATCTGGCTACCTTAACCCAGAAAACATTCAATTCAGTAGAAAATTGGCTCTCTAACCATCACTTGATAGTGAATCCCAACAAAACTAAGCTATTACTCTTCTCCCCAACCCATAGATCCACTCAACTCTCCTTTACTATTAAATCCAATAATGGCACCATTATTTCCCCCCGATACCCATACCAAACTCCTAGGAATAGTAGTAGATAACCAGCTCAAATATGATATGCAAGTCAATCAAACTATCAAAAACATTAATAAAGAACTTGGCTCCCTGTACAAAAGTAAACAATTCCTAACCCCATTAGCAAGGCATGCCATTGCCCATTCTCACCTACCCTCTACCCTTCTATACACCTCTCCCATTCTAACCCACCTAAATAAATCTAATCTGTTCAATCTTTCAAGCTGCTACAACCACACTGCCAGATTTGCTACTGGGTCAGCATATTGCACTCATCACTGCCTAAACCTTATTGACCTAGGGTGGCTAGAATTCACCAATTTACTTCATTCTAACCAGCTAATAGTCGCTTACAAATCCTCAATCAACCTGACAAAACTCCTGGGCTAAAAAACATTATTAATTCAAACAATAATCTCAGGTCACTGCGTTCATCCAACAAACTCCTTATTCAAACACTCAAACCTAACAACTCAGCTGGGGACTCACTATTTTCTAACTATGTGGATAGAATTTGGAACTCACTCCCTGACGAACTAACCTCAGATCCCTCACTAACCAAATTCAGAAAAAGAATCAAAGAGTATATTACCACACATTGGCTATATCCTTGCTCTAAACCAGACGGACTTCTCTGCTTCACTGTTCTAAAACCAATTACCTCCCAACATCTCTCTATAGGCCCAAAAAACTCTCTAATCCTCCATAACTTTACCCTTGACGTCACCCTTTCTTGCCCCTCTACTTCTGTTCACCTATTACTCTTCTGCTTAACTTACTTTTTTATTCTTTCCAATGGTCTACTTAATAGTCATATTATTTAGTTCATTGCACTATTTGTACCTCCCCAAACTGTGTATGTTATTTTTCATCTAATTGTAATCCAAGGCTACTGTTCAATTGCACCTTACTTATGAACTGTGTTATTGATTGTATATTATTTTCTATCATTGTTAATAAGCTAAGTCAAATGATTTAATTGTAATTTCTGTATGTATTGATGGAGCTTTTCTCCCCGGCCTCTGCTGAAAATGGACATATATCCAGTCGGACTTTCGCGGTTAACAAATGTAAAATAAAATAAATAAATAAACTAAAATGACAGCTTATTTTAGAAGCACAAAACCCACCAGGGCTAAAATGAGGTTTGTTCTATCAACTCAGTTTTGAAATTAAGACATTTAGAAGTTTGATTTTAAATACAGACACAAATACATACACATATATAAATATTTTTATAGGTGAAAATGCTTCTTGGTATATGTATGTCTTTTTTATCATTTGGAAAAGTTTTTATATAAAACATATATTGTTGTAATTGTTAGGAATGAATGTATTTCAAAAAATAATTTTTTGATTGCACTAAATCTGGGGGTGGGATTTACTGCATTAACTGGTTGATTAGGGGTAAAGTGTGAAAAATGAGTTCTGATGAAGTCTAGATGACGAAAGTGCATAACATCTGTGAATTTATACAATAAAGCAGGCAAGACAAAAGAGTGAATTCCTTTGGTTGCTCTACCGAATTGTGTGGCTTTTGAGTAATAAGGTAGGCCTAAAGTAAAAAAAAATGCTTGATGGTAGAGTCTGAGACCCACAGCTATACTGGAGTTAGTCTGGATGCACAGAGAAGCTGGCGGACCCAACACAGATGTGGAGCAATGAGTAGCAAGGCCATAGGATAATGTATAGGAGCAAAGAATGCTAAAAAATATTAGGTTATGATTTCATAGGTCAAAGGTAAGGTCATTAATGAAAAAATATAATGGCATAGGTCCTAATACTGAGCCCTGTGGTATATCAATATTATTATTCCTGTTTCAGAAAAAGAGGTATTACAGTAAGTTTGGAAAGTCTTGTCATTTAGTAGTTTTTAAACCATACTATGGTATGTTCACCAAAACTGAGTCTGTACAGTTTTAGCATAGGTTGGAGATGGGTCTGAGGTATTTAAACTCAGAAAGGACACTTTGGGGAGGGGTATGATGGAGTGTTTGAAAGCAGATGGGACCATACCTTTCAACTATCCAGAATTTCCCAGAATGTCCAATTTTTGCTTCACATTTTTGATATGTTTCTCATAAAATTTGTGATTTTCTGGCAAATCATGGAGGACTGAAGTCATTAAATCATGGCAGACATTAGCGTTTCAGACATTATATCCTTCAGAAAATGCACGCTAATGCAAAATCTGCTATTTTACCCTATAATTTTTGTCTTTGTCCAGATTTCGTACTCTAAGAGGTTGCGAGGTATGGCTGAGACTAACCCAGAAGTGAGTGAAAGACTGCATATGTGTGAAACCTTATAGGAAGGCAGTTTAAGGAAAGTATTCTGTAATTTGATAAATTTATCATTTAGAACTATTTAGTTTTAGTACTGAAACATTTGTTTCTCTAATTATGATAAACTTAAAATACAAAGAGGCTAAGTAGGATGCAAGGGGATAAAATTCCAGAGAGTTATTTGCTTGATTAATAAGATGATTTGGTGGGGATATTGTGAAATTTTTTATGTTGTCTATTAAAGTCAGAAGAAAGTCTTCAGAGTTTGAAGTAAGATTAGAATATAACTGAGAGTTGTTATGATTTGAATACTTTTCTGTGATTTGATCTGTAGGTTGTTTTATTTCTTGTCAGAACAATTTGGACTAGGAGTTACTTATTTTATTTATTTATTTATTATTTTATTTTACATTTGTTAACCGGGTTAGTCCAGCTGAGCATTAGCTCGTTTTCAGTGGAGACCTGAGGAGAAAAGCTCCGCAATCAGTATTAACATTTTACATAAAGTCAGCAAGAAAATTACATTGGCAGCTAAAACAGAGAAATAACATTTTACAATAAAATTTTACAGAAAACGGGTACAAATGTTAGAGATCAAACTGCAAAAAGCATTTACAACAAATCATGCAGAAAAGCAGTAGAGTACAATGTCAGAATTTTTACAACAAAAACCTAGGTACAATGTCAATGTAGGGAAAACAGTGTTTATTATTTTGGGTCTATATTAGAATCGCGAACGTTCACAATGTCGAATCTGACATTGTCGACACGTAAACAGTGAAACCGCAGAGCATTGAAGAGATAAATGGAAATCTCCGTAAGGGGAGATTTCCATTTACTTCAATGTAGTGCGGCTTCAGAGTTGGAATATTTAAGTAGCGGGGGGTGTGGGGGGTGCAGCCCCCCACGTGGTGGGTGCAGGTGGGCTTATCCCCCCGCTTAAAGCAAGTAGTTCTGTTTTTTGACATTTTGTAATATTTTTATTAGGTGTTCGATATTACCGGACTTCGACGATATGGTATCAATCATATCGTATTTGAAGTTCAGTAGCTTCGAGCATCTAATATAGACCCATTATTTCTAAGTAGTTATATACAGTATAGGTACAGATGGAGTAGTAAGGTAATGTAGAGGTTAAGCAACGAGACAGAGAGGTAGATGGGTATTAAGACAGACAGTGGAAGAGAAAGGAGGGATGAGAGACAAGCTAGGGTTAGGTAGTTTCAGGGAGGATGACAACAATGGCAGGACCATTTATTTATTAGATATTCCCGAGTGGCTAGTTTGAAATGTTTTGTTTGGTTAAGGGACCTAATTTCTAGGGGTAGTTGGTTCCTAGTTGTAGCAGGGTTATAGCTATACAGTAAACACCATGATTTGGTTTTGGCTTTATAGCTCTGTAGGAAGTCTTGGTCTGACCTACGTAATGTCCTGGTTGGGGAATATTTAGTTATAATTGATTGAAGGCTAGAGCAGAAAGATGGTAGATAGAGGATGGAGTGGATAATTAACAGTTGCTGTAGTTGCAGCAAATGAGGGAATTCAAGCCACTACAACTGTTTAAGAGATAGGCAATGGTGTGATTTGTAGGTTTGGTTTGCAGCAAATATGGCAACTTTACTATATGTAGTTTCAAGTCTGGTTATGAGTGTGGTGTTAAGAATTGTGTATAAATGAGAGCTATAAAGGAGGGTGGGAAGAAGTAATGCATGGGAGAGAGTTATTTTGGCTGAGCTGATTAAATGTCTTTTGTTTCGGTAAAGGAGTCCAAGTTTCTGGTGAGTCTTTTTGACAGAGGTGGTGATTTGGAGATCAAATTTAAGCTGATCATCTATTATGACTCCCAGCAGTTTAGTGCTAGGGTCAGAGGTAATGACAGTGTTATTGCTAGATAGGATGGAAAATATTGTTTTGAGATTGATGAGGTTCTTTGGGAGGAAGAGTAGAAGCTTAGTTTTCTTAGGGTTGAGAATTAATTTGTTGTCACAAAGCTATGTCTCTATGGTGTTGAATGATGTTTGGGTAATAGAGTGGAGGTCAGATGGATTGTCAGAAATGGTGATGACTGTAGAATCATCAGCATACTGTACAAGTGTGGAGTTGGGACAAGAAGTGTAAAGTAGGTTGGTGAAAATATTGAAGAGCAATGGCCCCAGTATGGATCATTGGGGATTTTGTTGTCAGTGCGTTAGGTAAAGGGTTTTAGCACAATCAGTGGCTACTGTTATGGATTTTCTAAGTTCAAGTAAGGGTTGGTGGAGTGTTAGGTTGTTAAGGTTGACCTTCTGAACTTTGCAGGCAGAATCTCTCTGCATAATTTTTGATTGCCATTTTTATTCATCTGGGGCATCTCTTGGGTATGAGTCATCTTCTGCAAGGAGGAAAATGAGACTCTCAGATGGTTAGTAGATAATTTATGAAGTAGTTTTGAGCACTGTCAGGGTCTGTTTCGGAGTAGACAGGAGCCCAATAAATATTACTAAGTAGATTTCTACATTCATAGTAATTTATATTGTGGAAAGTATCTGCATTAGATAATTTGTGGGAAGTCTTTTTCAGTTTTGAAAGTCCAGAGAGAAAGAGAATAGGGAATGATCACTGATGGCATTTTGCCAAATGTTATGTTTGCATCTGTGTCCAATGTTTTTCAGTAATAGGTCAAGTGTTTAACGGTTTCCTGATTGCAGGTTTGGTCTGGTAAACTGTGGAATTAACTGTTTTAGGTTAAAAGCGTTAAAATTTTGGCCTGTTGTGGTTTATCTCGCCCTGTAGCATTGAAGTTGAATTTGCCTATTATAATGCAATTATTGGAAGTGTCTTTTTGGAACACAGACAGCAGATATTGTTGTATAGCTGGAAGAAATTATGGGGATATATGTATATGGCACCAATATGAAGGCATTTTCAACCTCTCAAAATGATAAGAGCAGTAATCCAATTAGTCATCCTATCATCTGTGGAGTTTGCTGCCCTGTATTCTATAAAAAATATAGAGTGATTTTGCAACAGCATTGCACCCCCCACTCTGAGTAATCATCACATAAAAGAAGATAATTGTTGTGAATGGATAGTGGTTGGCAAAAGTTATATTTGGCCCCATTTTAATTTTGCACTTTGATATTGGTTCCATATACATATATCCCCACCATTTCTTGCAACTATACAACAATTTTATTACATGCTTATTATAACAGTTACTTTCTCCGTTTTTCTATTACTCAACTTTGTGATTATTGTATAACTGTTATTATTACTTAGTTTAGTGAAAATTGTATAATTGAATAATTTGTGCATTTTGCTGGAGCTTTTCTCCTTGGGTCTCCACTGAAAATGGGACTGTGCTCAGCTGGACAAATCAAGTTAACAAATGTGAAATAAATAAACGAATGTGTGGGTCTTCAAGGGTGAGACAAAATTCTGTGAAGTATCTGTACCTCCTACATTAAGGCAAGCTATTTTAAGTACCTGTTTTGAGGTATATTGCATTGCATTTGGGAAGGATTGTATGGGTGGTTAGAAAGTGGGAAGTCTCTAATTTTGGGCCTTTGCTTCACCATTATTTTTGGCTTTGTCCCGGATTCTTGAACAAAACTTAAGAGATATATTTACCACAGTAGGGTGCAGATCATACTCTATGTAGGAGCCACCACGGACCCCAGGAACTACCGCCCCATTAGCCTAACGAGCTTGGTCTGCAAGGCCATGGAACGTATCATCATGGATCTTATACACAAAGACATTGGTAATCTCCAAACTCTGGGCCCCATCCAGTTCTGGTTTGTAAAAGGCAGATCATGTCTCCTAAACCTGATAAGACTTCTTTGAAGCAGTCACCAAAGTCGTAGACGAGGATAAGGTGGTTCACGCAGCCTATCTAGATCTTGCCAAGGCTTTTGACACCATCCCCCACTCTGGAATTATAGATAAACTCACTAAACTAGGTATAAATCCCTATGTCACAAGATGGGTTGCCAACTGGCTCACTGACAGAACCCACACTGTGAAAGTAGCAGACTCCAAATCCGACTTCAGACCAGTGACAAGTGGAGTGCCACACGGTTCAGTCCTGGGTCCTCTCCTGTTTGGTATCTACTTTTCTGAAGTACAGGCTAACACAGAAGATCTTTGGCTAAAGACATTCGCAGATGACTGCAAACTAGGAGCCATAGTCAAAACTCCTAACGATGTGGACATCCTACAAAAGGGACTAACGGAGACAGATGCCTGGGTGTCAAAGCCATGGCCTCAAGCTCAATGCCAAAAAGTGCATTTTATTTATTTATTTAACATTTGTTGACCGGGAAAGTCCGACTAGGTTCTACAGATCCTGTTTTCAGCGGAGGCCCGGGGAGAAATCCTCCAGAAGCATGTCTTTAGAATGTGGGAGGAAACCGGAGTACCCGGAGGAAACCCACACAAACGCAGGGAGAACATGCAAACTCCACACAGAAGGCACCCCAGCAGAGAATCGAACCGGAGAACCTCTTGCTGTGAGGTGACAGCATTAACCGCTGCACCACTGCACCGCCCATGCATGGTCATCCCCTTTGGTAAAAACTCTGTAACCATGAGTTACCATATAGGTGGTAGTCTACTTCACACCGAAAGTGTGATAAGAGACCTTGGGACACAGGTCTACAGTGATTTCTCCTTTGATAATCACATCACCACAGTAGTCAGGAAATCCTTATAAGTGGCACACCTCATCACAAAGGTTTCTCATGAGGGGAAGAAAGAGGTCATTGTTCCCCTCTACTCTTCACTCATTAGACCCATTATAGAGTACAACGCCGCTTTTGGTATGTGTATGTACCTCACAAGACATCCACAACTGGAAAGGCTGCAGAAATACCTCACAAAGAGGATTACCGGCCTCAAACAGATGCCTTACGCAGACCGTCTCAAAAAACTCCAGCTTTACTCCGTCGCATATTGCCTACTCAGAGACGATATCACAACACCGTAATCCGGACAGTCAGACCGCGAATCATATACTGTAGTTCGAATATCTCGACGACTTAATGAAGAATAGTTGGAGAGACAGTGTAACAATCATAATAGTACTCCCTCATCGTAAGTGAAAAATAATATGATGCATGAGCTTCCGGTTGACTGCCATCCATATCATGGTTCCAGGTTCCACAGGGTAAGCGTATCCAAAAGAAATTTCTTTTGGACTCTTCCTTTTCTGGTTCACGCGACGGGGTTGCTATGCATTGTGGGATTGTGGGCGAGGCCAGCCGCATCTTAGTAACAGCTGATAGATGCTGTGGTTGCTAGTGTTTTACTAATATTCTTCTCCACCTTAGTGCTAGTAGAATATTGGATACAGGCTTTTTGTAAATATCTGGTACCATGCAAGCGGAAGACGCACGTTATCTAAAAAGGTAACTGACCACCGTGAGCTGATCTTATTTAGGAGGTAGTAAAGCACATTTGGTGGTAGGAAGATGCATGGCTTACACTTTTTGGCTGAACACTGATGTATAGTGTGAATGAGAGGCCGCTCTCTTGCGAGTTTATACCCTTGTACACAGCAGTCAGATTTTAAATACCCTAAAATATTACCGTTTTTAAAATGGTAGCTGAAGTGTTTTTGTATGCCAAGTTTGCTTTAAACGATTTGTTTCTGTTGTATGCTGTTTTTTACTATGATGTAGTTGTTATTGGGGTGTTACTCTTTTATCTGTTTGGGGGGTTGGGTCTTCCACCTCTGCTGAAA
This sequence comes from Protopterus annectens, assembly GCF_019279795.1. Lineage (NCBI taxonomy): Eukaryota > Metazoa > Chordata > Ceratodontiformes > Protopteridae > Protopterus > Protopterus annectens. The sequence continues at coordinate 362,664,388 of NC_056744.1, read as the reverse complement.
TCAAGACATTGGGCTTCCCAGTAATTCATTAGCTTTGCATTTGTTCCCTTTATGTAATTCTTAAAGAGAGAGGGAAGGCAATTAAAACTAAGTGACCAAGTTGTGGATGGATATGGTGACAGTACGATTGTATTAGTTGGGTGCTGAATTAAGCTCCAACTCCCTGCTATCTTCTAGGTATAGCTGTATGGATTAAGCAGGTTGTCCGAGAATGAGTTAATGAAAGTAACTACTCCATTTTCCCCATTCTTTGAATGTGGCTTGTTTTGATGTTAGTGTGGAATGCACAAACATCACTTAAAGTCTTTTGGCACCTTCCCAACTTGAGTGCTGGTTGCCTGCTGCAGATTGTCTCCCCCTCCTGTCTGCACCACCACAAAGACTTCAACTTCCCACTACCAACAAACCCAAGTGACTTTGCTTGATTTCCACAGCACTCCCATCCTGCTGTTGGCATCTTCGTTGCCGTCAAACCAAATCTGCAAGCGTCATAGACAAAGACAACCACCTCTCTACTGTTGAGCTGGTTTGGAGTGCTAAATCATCAGAATTGCAGCAATTGTGAAAATGTGCTGTTGAATCAAATGGTTTTAGATATCTTTGTCCGTGTAATGTTACAAATTCAAAAATTGTGGTGGAGTATAATTTGAATTTAGTTTCTTCCTTTTCTCCAAGTTGGCTTGATGTCTTTTAATTTGCCTCTTAGAATGTTCCCTCTGCTATTGAATCTGCTACCTTTTTTGAGATGATGTCCTATGCATCCATGTGACTTTCTTTAAAAAAAAAGATATATATGTATATATATATATATATATATATATCTATATATAAAATCAGATGACACAAAAGAATAACATTTCGAGTTGTTAATGAGCTGCTTTCTTTAACTAAGGATACAGAGCTTGATTCCTGTCATCTCCGTTTCTCGGATGTGTAACTATGAGCAAGTCATTTAACCAGGTGGTGCTGTTGGATCACAACTGAAAAGGGACACATGTTCTGTGTCCAGTGGGCTTACTGCTTTTACAACAGTATAAAATAAATGTATATAGTAATCCGTCACAAATTTTTATAAGCACACACACATATTTATATACACACAAATGTATGTGTGTGTGTGTGTGTGTGTGTGTGGATATACATCATTGCCCCTCATTTTCGACGAGTCATCATCTGTTTTCAAATTTTGCCTGTTTGATCTTGCAGTGCCTTTTTTTGCTGAACTTTGATGCCTTCTTGGGCAATGATCCCTTTAAAATGTTTGAAGGTCTTTTTAAAATCTTTTTTTTCTTCCTTTCCCATGCATCTTATGTCAGATTTCTAAATTTCTGTTCTGAAAAAAACTGCATTTATCCATTTTTTGTGTGTCACCTGAATTATGTTTATTCAAGGGAGGTTCTTCTTGCACTGTGCCATTTTGTGCCTTCAGTATACTTTTCATTGCTGCCTCGTCATATCCTTGATGTCCAATTACTGAGGCATTCTGCTTGCATAGTGATCATGTTATGTTTTTAATGAGACTTATTCAAAATTTATGTAGTTCGTCATTTTTCGTTTGTGATGCTAATTGTACTTTTGTGATTCCAGATTTTGTATGGCATATTTTGTGATTTAGTTTTTGCATTGTTAGAATTGTCATTGTACTCTATCATTTATGACACCAGTGTTATATATTGCGAGCTTATAGTTTGTGTTTTACTTTTCTTTTTTTTTTTTTTTTTTGGTATCCACTGAAAATGGGTTATACCCAGGTATCCAGTGAGAACATATGAGAGACTGGTGTGTGTGTGTGCGTGTTAGTGGCACAACAGGTAGAACAATTGCTTTTAGTGTAGGAGGCTGTGGGGTCTATTCCCACATCAGGTAGATTGATTACTGAAACTGCAGTGCAGTATAAGAGGGGTGCTGCACTCCTGAGTGTGCCATCCTTCAGATGAGATGTTTAAAGGAGGTCCCTTCTGCCTGAGTTGGTGGTAGCTCAGGTGGAAATTCCCTGATGCCCTGGCCAACATTCCCCTAGTAATATAAATATCACCTCGGGTCTCCACTGAAAAGAGGCGATTAGCCTAGTGGGACTAACCTGGTCAACAAGGGATAAACAAATATGCATATGCACATACAGACATACATATGTATATACTTTACTTGGAAATATATGTTAAATATATTTGCTTTGTTTATTTCCATTTCTTGACCAGGACGTCCTGTGTTAACTTTATTTATATGTTTCAACTGTTAACCAGAAAATTCCAGGTGGGCAGAACTGATGTCTGTGGAAAAAAGCTCCAGCAATCCAGACATACTTTGCAAGCATAAATTATAGTAGACATGTTGACGTCCTATATGCATGCATAATACTGAGCATATGATAACAAGTGAGCACTTTATATGTGCTAACACACAGCATTTTTATAATTAATAACTTGAGGTGGCTACATAATTACAGTGTACTGTTTATTTATACAAAGGATGCAGTAGTTATGTAATGCAAGGTTGTCTGCTGGTAAATAAATACATTTTCTAGGAGTAAGTATGCTAGTCGCTTTACTGAGGGAGTTGTTGAACAGGAAGTATATTTGGAGATGGTTTAATGATTTGTAAATGTTAAGTAACCCTCAGACCAGGTAGCATAAAAATATTTACAAAATGCATTTCCAAAGGTGAGCTTCTGAATAGTATGCCTGCTTGCTAGTGAAGGGTTGCCAGAAGCTCATGCAGAAACTGCAAGCTTAAATATGTCACTTGATTATTGTGATGAGAGCATGGTATTTGTTTGGGGAGTAGGAAACAAAATGGACTATTTTTAGTGTTGTCATAATCAGTGTTATTTAAATTCAAGACCTTTAAAGATCACAGAAAGATATAGTGATGCTTTTGACTACAGTGACCTGTGATGAATTTGGCAATATGAGCTTGGCAATATGAGCTTAAGTTTGTTCAGGTTTGGTTAGTGGTGTGGACTGAAGGTTGATTAGATTTCTACAGGTGCAATGCATAGCTGTAATATAGTTGATCATAAATTCCCTTGCTATAAAAAAGGATGTTGTTTTTGATTTATTTGGCATCTGGTGGAGTTGATAATTAAGGGCAGATTTCAGCTCCTGTTCCAAGATAATTTTGAACAGCTTAAATGAATATAGATTTTGCTTTTGGACAGAGGAACATATTTGTTTTTTAAGCATTCAGACAAAGACCAATGCTGCTTATCCAATTTGTAGCTATTTGGAGCTAGTTGACGGTTGAGTTGGGGGTTGGGGAGTCTGTGGCTAAACGGAGTCAGAGGAGTGGATCAGCAGGTAACAAAGTGACCTTTGATGATGGGAAAATCTGAAGTTTTTTTGTTTTCTTCCACACACAGTGCTTGGATCTATGTTCAAGTACTGTCTAAATTGGTGGTAAAATATTCTGTGGCACTTGTCAAAAACGAGCAGTGGATTTTGTTAAAAGTATACAAGTATATCATAGGCAAGGTGACCATTTTCTTACAGGACCTAAACTGGGACACTTGAGGGCCACCCCGAGAAGCCAGGTTTACAATCCCATTCTCCAGGCCCCCATAGGAGTGGATGTAGGGCTGCCATTTCATCTCACACTGGGGCCAGCAGGTTGGCCTCCCATCCTTCACCTGGCATTGTGGGGATGCCACTCTGTGAATGGCACCTGCCAGGAGGCAAGAGGCCACATGGCAGGAGGCTCAAAGTAATGCACATTCATCGGCACCTGGCACCATGGGGGAGAGAGACTAAAATGTGCTGCAAAATGTGCAGAGATGTGGGGACCCATGACTATCTCCCATGTGAGTTTGAAAGCCCTAGGTGCAAGGCAAAGAGGAGAACTAGTGTCACAGAAGTCTGGAGGAGGGACTGTCTGCGGCTTTGCAGCCCAGCAGAGTTCCATGAGGCTGGGAAGATCCCCTGAGAGGCTCCAAGAGAATGTGCGACACTGCATGATTTGGTAGCAGTCAGGAGATATGTAACCCTGGAAAAGAGCTCTTTGTCTGTCTCTCTCTCTCTCCTGGGTAGAAGTTTAAGCCTGGAAGGGATCCTTCCCAGTGGAAGTCTGGAAGAGAGAGAGAGGTGGAAGTGACTGAGACAGGACAGCTCCCACCTCGGTGAGGAGGTATGGACCATTCCCCCTCTAGGAAGGAAGTCTGGAAGGGGTAGAGAGGCGGATAGTGGCAGGGCTTGGTGAGGGGGGGGTCAGGCAGAGCTCCCCATAATTGAAGTCCTTAAGGGAGCAACTGACGGACAGCAGCAAGGCCTGGAGAGCTCATGCTTGGGTGAAAGGGATCGGGTAGAGCTCCCCAGGATGGAAGTCCTTGAGGAAGCACCATGATGGATGGCGGAGGGGCCTGGAGAGCTCCTGCCAGGATGAAGGCATCCAACTTCACCCCATAACAGATGACATCCTTGAAAGTCCCCAGAGCTGCTCTGGATGGAAAATCAGGGGGACTCTGAAGTCTTCATGAGAGCGGATCTGCCCCTCAGCAGCCAAGGGGGAGTTCCGGAGGGGTGGATGGGGTCAGATGGAAGCCCCCCTGAGAAGGTCCAAGGGCATAAGTGATCCAGCATGACTTTTGACAGCCTGCAGGAGACATGGAGGTGGCGGAGTCCCCTGACATGGGGGGCCACGGCTGGGGAGGGTCTCTTGGCAAGGTTGAAGGGGGGGGGATGCCTGTAAGGGTCGGCCCTGACAGAAGTCAGTAAGGGTGTGCCGGACAGATGGGTGTAGGGCCTGGAAAGCTCTTGCCTGAGTGAGTGGGTTCAGGCAAAGCACCCCAGGACAGAAGTCCTGGAGGGAGTGACTGATGGATTGTGGCAGAGCATCGAAGTCTCCTGCCAGGGTGAAGTCATTGACCTTAACCCATGCCCAATGACATCCCTAAAAAATTGCAAAGTCCCCAAAGCTGCTCAGGATGGGAAAGCAGTGGGACTGGCTGCCCTGGGAAGCCAGGTCACCATTCAGACTGAGCGGTCTAAACTGGGACATTTCTGTGTCCCAAAGACAATGTTTGAGATTCCAAGACGGAGACTTCCAAACCGGGACTGTCCTGGAAAAACTGGGACTGTTGGTCACCTTGATCATAGGATGCATCAAATTAAAAAGATACGTATGCAATTCAACCAAATGTTGTATATCTAATGCATGCATTTTCTAAACATAAGCTTATCGGAAGTTACCTACTGGGTTCAGAAGAATATAATAAAAACCCTTTTGATGCCATTGAGACTTAAACTGTGATTTCGGTGATATTAGGAGAGTAGTGTCCAGTGTAAATTCTGAAGTATTTTACCTGGAGGGAATGCTTGTATCTGCATGGATGGGCAGGTTTATAGCTTAGTGAGATAGCAGACTAAGTCCTTGAGGGGTTCTAGAATGAAGGGTGTCACTTAGTTCTTTGTGGCCTTGCGCATATAACCATTTGGATGTTTGACTCATACGCGACCACTTTTATTACAGGTGACTAAGATAGCATTCTGGCTTCCAACAGGTTTAAAGAATGAAGCATTGCCCTTTGTTGTTCTTGTAGTCCTGTAACTGGGTCCATTTTGGGAATTGGATTTTTGAACCACACAAGAAAACTTCCTCAAGGCTCTATTACTGTACTTTGCCTTTTAATTTAGTCTTGTTCATGTTCTTCTCACCAGACTTTCTGAGACGTGAACATTTACTTTTATTTATCTCCATCTTGAATTCCTTAAGAAATCTGCATCTTCCATTTAACAGTGTGTTTGTCTGTGTATTCTACTGAAGAAATTGAAAAACACAGCTACCGTTCCATCTCTAAATCCAGTAAACAAGTCTAAGCAGAACACCTTTGTTGTTCATTTGCTCTTTCCGCCTGCATTGTAAATTCTTGAGCATGTATTATAAAAGCAAGTCATTCTAATACAGAGATAGGTGCACTCTGTAACCTAGATGGCATTGTTTCTGGCCTAGATTTAGAACCTGTTTAGCTTTTCTTCAAATCCTAGACATCTTCAAATCCTAGACATCATAGTTTAAAACATTCCATACCTGTTTAGTTTTTCTTCAAATCATAGACCTCATAGTTTCGGGCATTCCAAAACCATATTCAGAATGCATGTGTTAACCAAACTCTGTGAAGTACACGTGTGGCACAAGTAAAACTGAGGAACTGGTCAAATCCAGTAAAATAGGGATAAGCTGATCCTTCCAATAGAACAAGGCGGTTTAGGTTTACCTGATTTGAAGGGATATTTTAGAGCTGCACGTAACACAAGCAGAAGGTTATAATTCAAAGTGGAAAGGGATGATGATGATGATGCAAGGGGGAAGTTCAAGAAGTAGAGAGAGAGGAATTTTGAATGCATACAGTATGTATATACGTAATATATATATATATATATATATATATATATATATATATTTGTAAAGTAGCAGAAAGTATTCTAAGAACTAAGCCAGTACAATAATGGAGAAAGGAGATTTTGCCAATAGGGATGACTGCAAGTAGGGGTACAGAAATAACCACGGGGGAGGCTGGGATTTATTACAAAAACCTGGCAAAGGAACCAAGATATTGGGAGCAAATAACTCAGACAGGAAAGGTAATAGAATGTGGTAAGGCCAAGAAGAGCTTTGGATTGCAGGCTAGAGACTGCCTTCTATATCAGGGCTTGATCTTAAGAGTACAAACGCAGAGAAAGATTCAGGGGAATTTTAAGTGAAAGACTGCTCTGATAGAATTTTATTTGCAGCTAGAACAGAACCAAATGTTTAAAAAGGGATAGTTAGTAGGGCTTATAAAATATTGCATGGTAACTATAAGAATCAATCGGAGGAGGTTAGAAAGGATTGGGAAGAGAGACAGGAAAACAAATTACATGGAAACAATGGGGAGACATACTTATGGCTTCCAAGTATGCAACCAAGTCCAGAAGGTTTAGGATCTTTGCTTGAAAGTGTTTGCACAGGTATTTTTATACCCCAAGCAGACTTCAAAGAATTTTTCCTCTGGTAGATTGCAAATGTTGGATGTCTTTCTGTTCTTTTGACTTGCCTCTTTCAAAGGGGTACAGGAATGCAGCATACAAGATGATGCATGTAGACTCTTCCATAGAGTGCCCCACAGCCAGTTTGGCTAATGAGTACCCTGATTCTGCTGGATTCCTGGAACAGCTCCAGATTTAGGGTTGACTTGAAGGTGGTGTGTTGGGGGGGGGGGGGGCTGGCCAGCTCACCCGTATCCTCCCCACAGTGTGCACTGCAGAAGTTTTTTTGTTTTTTTTTAATCTATCAATGCTTGTGAGTAGTCCCCATGCTGACTGATGTTCTTAAGTTTGCTACCAAGGCTGTCTGGGAGAACCCAGGTAATAATAGCCCCAGTTCCAAAATACAGACCATGTCCTTTGATTTCCCAGAGAATTAATTTTTTAGTCAGAGAATTCTAAATCTAAACTGAGCTGCTTAAAACAAGACTTCATTGTTCTAGAGCCTTCCAGTCCTTCCACCAGGAATAATCCTGGGTAGTGGACCACTTGTGAAACAGTGTATATGTATCTTCCACTTTTTCTTTAAGGGCATGTAATTACCTGCCCAGCATTATGGTGTTTCAAATTGAGGTGTCCAATGAAGTGCTCCAAACCATCAACCAGTTGTCTGATGGATCCATAAAATAAAAGCTTATGTTCTAATTTGCAGTCATATTTACCATATTAAGCTTCATGATGCATATAGTCTATGACATTATTCAAGGTTTCCTCAAAACTGCAGATCTGAAATAGCTGTTTGCTGGAATATGACTGTGAGTGACTAACTTCATTGAGGGTGCCACAGTGACCTTCATGAACTCTCTTTGTTCTAGGAACCAGCTTTGTACAGTCAGAAGTGAAGACAGTTATGACAAATATGGAAAAATAGACTAAACCTCTAATTGTTGTTGCAACTTCCTCAAAATATATTTTCTGAAATGCAGAGAAGCCCTCATCGGATGTCATTCATGTGTAAAGAGCAGTGTGGAAAGAACCCTAATAAGAAAAGGTAGCTTCTAGAAAGGCTGTAGACCCCATGGCAGGAATTTTTGGTAATTGACCTGACACTTGGCCCACCTGTTCCCCTTTAGAGGGAGTTGGAGGTTGTGTCCCTCCACGTGTCAGCACAGAAAATAACTATGGACAGGTGGGTGTGGACAGTCATATTCAAATGTTACAAGGTATACTTTCTTTTTACTCAAGCTTCCCCATCACCTCCGCTGCAAGACAGGCCACCACTTCAAAAGCAAGTAGCACATACAGAGGGCCTAAGCCTGTTAAGTAGAAAGGTCCTGCCAAACAAGAGAGGGCTATTTTTAGTGCCAGAAAAGCCAAAGATGCTAGACCAGTATTAGATCTCTCTGGCCTAAATATTTTTGTCAAAGGAGATCTTTTTGCATGCAGTTCTTTCCTGTCTAGCAGAAAGGGACTGGATATGCTCTTTGGATCTCCAGGGTGCCTACCCCACATAAAAATTGTAAAGAAGTGCAGGACATATCCTCACTTTCAGAATCTGAGATAATCCTCATCACTTGCAGACTCTTCATTTGGTTTCACCTGAACCTCATGGATGTTCACAAATTTAAATCTGTGGTTATGATACATTTGGGTCTGTGGAGAGCCCAAATTGTACCCATACCTGGACAACTAGCTTCTAGCTGCTCCCTCTGTAATCCCTTAAGGTCAGTGGAGGATTCTCTGATTTAATTAACTTATTCCATTCTTTAAGAATTATACTGAATGTTGTCAAATCCCAGCTGTAGCTTGCTGTTTACTGAAAATCCTAGGCTGCAGTCTGAATGCCAAGTTAAGCAGAGCAAGACTCCCCACAGACAGAATTCAGGCTCTAAAAAAAAAAAATCAACATTTCTGCGCTTGTCTCCTTGACAACCACAGCTAACTTTGCTTCAAGGTTCTGGGCCTAATGGTAGCAGGCATACCAGCTGTTCCTCGTGTGAGATTTTTACAATAGTGCCATTGCATACTTCAGGCACATTGCTCTCAGAATGCGGCTTGTCCCAACTGTGATTCCCCTGCACTGGCCAAGTAATCAAGGAGACTCAATCCTCGCCGATAGCACCAGTGAGGGATGCACACATTGGGAGGATGACAAGTACACACCCAGTAAAGTACAATTTCCCTGAAGAGGACACAGAGATCACAGTCAGTCTGGGGCTGGTTTCTCCCTCTTTCTCCAGATCCCCAGTAAGACTCCCCTCTGGCACAACTATACAGTTAAGATCTCAGCTGAAGGGTCAAGCCAAGACCTCCAGCACCCTGTCTGTCCAACCAGTGATTCATGTCCTTGTCTAAATAGCAGACACACACACACACACACACTGAGATTTGATTGATATATATATATATATCAGTGTGTGTGTAATATATATATATATATATATATATATATATATATATATATATATATATATATATATATATATATATATATATATATATATATACACACACACACACACACACACCTGGGGAAGGCTGGCACAGGTTTACTAGCTATGCCCCCTTCTGCCCAGACCACACTATAAGGTAGTTATCACTGTTACCAATCCCTACTTATGTACTATAAAGGCAGACCAGTCCTACTGTGTAATGTTACTATTATCCAAATGGTAAGTGTGACCAAGGGCAAGGCTATTGGAGTGGCCTATACAGTGTCACCAAATACATATACAAGTACTCTAAGAGCTTAAATATGTCTCACAAATATCAGCCACAAAGATAGGTTTAAATATATTTAATAATAAATAAAAGAACAAGACAATACTCAATCAACACAGTAACTACAGAGTTCAGAATCACAGGAAATATTGTAAAACAGCATTTCAGGCGGTCTCAAATAAATACAGAAAACATCTAAACTAATCTTTACTATATTCCTATCTATATCTAAGTGATAACACTGTACCCTAGACTTGCTTACTATTAGCAAGGCAAATGCAGATGATGATGCATGGATGATTCCAGGTCCAAGACAAGATAGAAAATGCACAGTCTTTCTGTGAGACCGTTCTTAAATTACTGTCAAACATTACTGCTGGGTCAACTTGGATCACACCACTCTTTGTCACCTGCCTTCAGTTCCCAAGTTAACATATACCAACAGAATTTTATCATCTGTGTAAGAAGTACATATCTCTTAGATGTGCAGCTGCTAGGAAGCAATAAAACACTTTACATGTTAAACCTAGTGATTACAATTACTTTCAAGACAATAGAAAAACGTATAGCTCTAGATATTGTGTCTGCTTGCTGCATTGAAACTGAGTGATAACACAATTGTAAAACATTTTGATTCCAACTTATTTTCTTGAAGTTTTGCAAGTTAACTCTGTATGTTCCAGCTTCTGCTATTAAAACATACATTTGCACAGGTATATAGTTTATATAAATTTCTGTTCTTTTCCAGTAGGGTACACTGTTAGATTCTTAAATATCGGTACATAACATACAGTACTGTATAAATCATAGCAATATTCACAAATTACATATAATTTTTTGCAAAATTCCAGCTAGCTGGGCTGCCAGTATCACACCCCCCCAAACTCTAAAACTAAAACTCAAGCTAGTTTTTCAAGTGCCTCTTGAGATACGTTGATTGAGAGGGTTGAGCCTATGTGGGAATACTTTACCCCATTCCCTGTCTTGAGAGCCCATCTGCCTTGTCAGCTTGCCATACTCCTCTGCTGACATGCTTGCATGCTCTCCCTGACTAAGTTAACAAAAAAAAAAAAAAAAATTGTGATCTGAACTCTGAATTTTCACTGCGTGGCTATTTGAGAGTACAATTTACGTTCAGTGATCACTGTACACAAGCAACAGGAATTCAATATCCACACCACTACAAGCCACTTAATATGTGGTGCGGCTAACTCACCAGTATCAACCAATTAATATGTGATATGGATATCCCACCACTGCCAAACAATAATATGTGATGCCCCTCCACTGGCCCAGTAATCAAGGAGACACTGTCGTTGCATCCATCAGACAGGTCTTACTCGCGCATTAACTCTGCATGGTTTGTCCTTTTCCAGTAGTTGATAGTAATTCTTTTTTTTTTTTTTTTTTTGGATACCGGCATTCATATGTACTGTTTTCTTCCAAAATAATGCAAGTAAAAAAAGGCAGACAATGGATACAGTTCTCAATGCTGGCTAGCTCTAAGGGGAGAATAACTTTCCTGCAGTACTTCAGCATCTAGCTAATATTATTGGGACTGCGTTAAATTATTCCTCTTGGTACATTTGGCAGCCATTTTTATACAAGGGCCAGACTGGTGTTTTTTTCTTTGGTCCCCTTGTCCTTTGCTGACCACCAAGTCTTCCCCAGACACCCTGCACTTTCATTTATTCCTTCGGCTCATTCATTCCCATTGGGGTTGGAGTCAAGCGCCAATAGTGATGGTGCTGCTGTTGACAAAGAATCGGGGATTTTCTACTTAAATGCTAGCTCCTCACTCATGCCCAGTAGGCATTCTTTATGAGGATGTACAGTGGACCAGTGCACTGAGTAAACCTGCAGATGCCCCTTGCTCCCACAAGAATAGTGTGTTTCTCTGGTCTTCACTGGTTAAGTTAGTCCTTTGTGTATTCCCTCAGACATGTACTCTGCTTCCTCCCCTAAAAGAGGCAGTCAGGCTCAACCCCTTCATTCCTTCTCCGCCCTGTGCCATCCACATCTGGTGTTATAGTTTGAGCTTTATGCCTGCATGATAGTGGAGTTGTTGTGAGCAGGACTTTAATTCCTTAGCTTTTTTTCAAAGTTTGAAAAGCTTTCCTGAAGGACACCAACAGCTTTACAGGCTCTAGTATGTTCTTGGGCATTGTACCTCATCCTGGAAAAATTGGTTCAGGCTCTCATTAAGCCTGTTGGTACTGTAGACTTAAGCCACCTCACTTAGAAGACACTTGGCTTGATAGCTGCTTCTTCAGCAGTAAGGAGTTCTGTACTTCGTTCTGTTTCTGCATAACCATTATATCTGTTTTTTCCTGGAACCAGTACTACTTTTATATTTAAAGTTGTAACTGAGTTGAATTAATTGTTGCCTCACAACAAGAGGTTCTCCCTTTCAATTCTCGGCTAGAGTGTGGGGAGTGCCTTCTGTGTGGCGTCTGCATGACCTCCCTATGGTTGGGTGGCATTCAAAAGACATGCGTAAATGGGCATGCCTTCGTTGAAGGTTGGATGTCGAGCTGGCACCTCGGCGTTCGTGAAAATCTACTGCCAATCATTAGCGGACCGGAGTTCTGCTGTGGTGACCCCTAACTGGGAAAAGCCAAAAGACAAACAACAAAAACAACTGAGTTGAATTAATCCAGTGCAGCATCTGTCTGCATTCTTTCCATCCTGTTCTAATCTTGGGGTGCAGTTGCTGCACTGTATCAATGCTCATTTTCAGCTGAGATATGTGCACAGCACCAGGACCACACATAAAGATACCTGTCTTCTTACTCTGTAATTAAATCTCTGGAATGCAACATTTGTAAACCTTTGCCAGATGGCTGGCTGATTGTATAAAGTTTTTCTGTACTAAGTATAAGAACTCATTGCCACACTTTACTAATGCTCACAGCATTAGAGCTGTGGTTATCTTGGTAACCTTTTTCAGAATCTCATTCCCTACTTCACTTAGGTCAGTGGACAACCTCCGGTCCGTTAAACCAGGACTAAGATAACTTCTAGTTAACTCATGGCTTTGCTGTTGTACTTCTCCCATTTAAAAAAAATACTGTATTTCACAACCACTATATAGTCTCCAACCAGTACCTCTGTTTGTCAGCAGTTCTCAATGGAATAAAGACTATGGTAATTCCATTTTTGTACCCAGCTGTTTCTGTTTGGCATAGTATTACAAATGCATGCCATCCATCCTTTCATACTCAGGCTCCCCTGTATCCTTGTCATACCCCTCAACCTCTTAAAGCTAGAAATCTGGACAAAGCTTAAAATAATGGGGGGGGACAAAGCCAAAAAATAGAGACAGATTTTAAATATTGCTCTTTAAAACTTTGAACATTGCTAAAATAAGAGGAATTGCATTAGCATGCATGTTCTGAAGGATATAAAATCAAATCTGAAACACAAATGTAAGTCAATATTTAGTGATGTCAGTCCTTAGTGATTTACCTGAAAACCACAAATTTTATGAGGAACAGACCAAAAATGAGGCAAAATATAGACATTCTGTGAAAATCTGGACAGTTGAGGTGTGCGCCATGTCCACCACCTTTGCTGTTATTAACAATTTCAACCTACCACTGTTAAATAACCACTTATCGTCGATATACACACACTTTCAATATGTTGTAATCCTTCTTCTATCCAGCAATATATTTTTCATACAAAAAAATAAAAATAAAAAAACAACCTGAATTTATTTTTTGTATTCACAAATGTTTCTTTGCACTTCCTTCTCACTGCGGTCCTTCAGTCTTTTAACTGTGTAATATGACCACGCAATATTTATGCTGTGCTTTTTTCATCTGAATTTAACCCAAGTGAATGTCCAGTGTGATGTAATGACTGTACCCCTTACCAAAATTCAGCATCACAATGTGTATATACCAGGTTATTATTTTAATACTTGATCTGACGTTGATGATCTTTCCATTCATCACTGATGGGTTCGGTTCCAAGCCCTCGGAACAGAGTCGGCCTAATACTAAGTTCACGCCAGCCAAAAACTCTCGAGCTAAGCTGTTACCCATAGTGCCCTTCTCCCTGTTACCTCAGGTCTCATTTGCCGCATAGCCTTAAAGCCGCATTTCAGCTGAGCTCTCAGCTAAGTGGAAAACTGTTGATCTCTTTCAGGATATTTTGTATTTCTCTTATTTCTTGTTGTTCATATTGATATTTCTATAAGTTTGAAGCTATATTTAGACTTTTACTCTTCTGTTTCTACCCGCTTGATAACTTTTAAGTACCATTGGTGTTATGGCCTTTCCTCCTACCCTTGAAGTATTTCTTGACTGCCATCATTGGTATTTCTTCTTCTTCCCTTTTTCACTAACTGGTTGTGTGTGTGTTTTTGATAAATATTTAGATATAGATAGATATAGTGATTTATTTAGACATAGATATAGTAGAGTTAGAGCTCTTTACTTTAGTTTTCTCTCTAACTTTTGACTTGGCTTTTCTGCCTTGCGTCATAGGAATCCCCAGTAGTGTGCTCGCATTCCCCTCAGCAAACGTTACATCCTGTGTCTTAGCCAACCTCCAATCAACCCAAAGCTGCCTCTTTGCCCTGCACTGTGAGACCCTGCATCGGTGGAACACTAAAGTGCTTTCAGTTACACTAGTGTATGTTAGAGTTGTATTTAATCTGTCCTCCGAACTGAAGACTCTTTCCCCTTTCTCTGTACGCATACACACTACTGCCCCCCCCCCATGTCTCTCTTCCTATAGTACTCCTAGGTCAATTACTTAAAACGACTTTCTCTTGCAAGTTTACCTATGTACCTGCAACCCATACTTCTTTTGTTTTTCCCTGCAGAAGTGGTGGTCCTTTTCACTACTCTGTACTAGATTAGTAGCTTAATATTTGTAGTTATTAGGAAAATACTGCACCACACTGACCTGGAATTAACTTAGCTTGGTTTTCCTGTTTTCTTTTTAGCAGCTGGCCCAGTCAAGTTTTTCTGACTCACAACCTTGCATTACTTTGTATCTACCCCCCTCCCCTACCTTGAACCTGCAAACCTCGCCTCCCACTCCTGCTTAATTACAGAGGTATCAAAAAACTGGATGTAGAAAGGTACCATCTTTTGACTTAGCTTTTCTGCCTTGCTTCATAGGAATCCCCAGTAGTGTTCTTGCATGTAAGTATGCTTAATATATTCTACTAAACTGCTACTGCCCTGTTTTCAGCTCCCATCCCCTGTCAACCCTCTGCATCCTTATTTCACACACACTGCCTTATGCCAGTGCCTCCTTACCTCTGAGCTAGTTCTCCGCTTCACTGATAACTTACTGCTGGCTTTCTTCCTTCTCCTTGGCTCTACCCGCTCCGTTTGACCTGCGGGCTCACTCCGCTCCCCTACCCTGCCCCCAGTTTCCACCCGCCCCCAATACTCCTACTTTTACTTCAAGTACTCCCCATCCACTCAACACAACCATCCAGTCAAAACCTTCCCCTCTTTGCCCCTCCTCCTTTCACCCACAATAAATACATCACTAATTAAAGACATCACTCTTTCACTATCCCCTCTCACCCCACAGCTCTAATCTCCAACTACAAATCCTCCCATATTAAACCACCTTTTTCCAACCATGTTTTCCTTACCGTTCTTAACAGACTCCCATCTCCCTCCTACTACTAACAACTTTATACCATGCCAGCTCCTATACCTCCAATTAGTTTCCACTCTCTACTCCTTCCCATACTTCCACTCAAAACCATCTCCTTCCTCACACAAGTAATCATTTATTTTCTGTCTCCTCCTCTGTGTTTCAGCTCAACCCTCTGCACCTTTTTAATCCTAAACTTATTTCCACGACTGCAAAGACACTTGCTCTTAAATACTAGACCATCCAGAATACCCTAAATCCAAACTAAAACACACTAAAATAACTTCCTTCAATAACCTCATCTTAGCTGGAGACATTCACCCCAACCCCGGACCTAACCCACCCACAAATAATTACCACCCCCCTTCCTCTAATCCTTCATCCCCCTGCAGTACTCTTACATTTTTCACACACAATGCCCAGAGTCTCAACAATAAAGCACATCAGTTTCAAGCATGGCTAAGTCATAACCAACCTGATATTGTAGCCATCTCTGAAACTTGGCTCAAACCTCACATCTCTGACTCTGAAATCCTACCCTTTGGATTTCACAGTCTTAGATGTGACCACCCAAAGAAAAAAGGTGGAGATGTTGCATTAATCTATTCCAATCTACTTACCTTAATTCCCCTACCAAACCCCATTCCTAAATTCGCCAATGCAGAATTAACAGTCGGTCTATTAATGAACAATCACAAAAGCCTCTGTATCATCGCCCTTTATATCCCACTCGGAAATAACATCTCAACCCTTGAAGACATACTCCAATGGGCCATGGCTGAAATTAACCTTGAAACTTGCATACTAAGCAATGTAAATATCGATTGAAATAAAATCAACAGTCCCATGCCCTCCCTGTCCATTAACCTCGTTAACTTTACTCAAGTAATCCACTCCATCACCAGACCCAATAAAACAAATCCCTCAAGATCCACTCTTGATTGGATCTTCGTCTCCCATCCAAATAAAATTACCAACTCTGGCAACATCCCTGACTCTATTAGTGATCACCTCCCAGCATTCATTTACCATGCAACCACCTCCCATCCACACCAACATCAGTATATTCAGACACGTAACCTTAGCAAATTTGACTCCAAAACCTTCTTTAACTGTCTCAAACAAATGAATTGGAACATTCTAAAAGCCCTTCCACACGATAAAGCCGTAGACCACTTTAATTTTACTTTCCTAGATACTCTAAATTCCGTAGCTCCACCAAGGAAAAAATAATAATAACTATAATTGCCCCTTGGCTATCCAAAAAAACAAAGTAAATTATGCATCAAAGAGACAAATCCTGGAAGCTTTACCAAAAGAATAAGCTTCCCGAAACTCTTCTCCAATATACACAGCTCCATAACTTTGCAAAAAAACAAATCTTCAGAGACATAAAATCCTACTACACTAAGCTCCAGTCAAACCATCCCCAAAACCCTAGGCTTTTTTGGAACTCCATAAACTCACTCCTCAACCCAGCCTCCAGAAATAACCCATGTCCGGACCCAAGTAAATCTGACCTCAAATTAGCCTCACTATTCAACTCTTTCTTTATAGAGACAATATCCGATCTAACAAAAACTTTTCCCAACAACATTCCACCTCATCTAAGTCCCCATATAATTTCCCCCCTATGTTTGAGCTTAAACCTGTCTCTACCAACTACATAAAAAGACTTCTATCCAAACTTAAACCCTGCTCCAATGCACCTGACAACATCCCCTCTTTTCTCAAGTCTGCTGCTGATGGTATAGCTCTCCCAGTTAGTATCCTAATTAATAGATCTATAAAGGAATCCTATATCCCTAAACTCTGGCGTTTCACCTTTATTCTTCCTCTCCACGAGGGAGGCAAAAACAGTAGCATTTCAAACTTCCACCCTATAGCTCTTCTCTCTCTCCAGTCTCCAAAATCCTAGAAAAATGCATCCACCTCGTGCCTTTTCTGACTAAAAAACAACTTCTTACCCCTACCCAACTTGGCTTCCGACCAGGACATAGCACCATAACAGCTCTACTCTCATTCTTAGAAACTGTCAATCAAGCCCGCGATTCTGGGAACTTAGTGCTCCTAGATCTCTCTAAAGCATTCGATACTGTTCCCCATAAGCACCTTCTAAGCTCTCTGTCAAGCCTAAATCTCTCCCAAAACACGCTTTCCTGGTTCTCAAGCTATCTGTCCGATAGATATCAGGCTGTGAAATAGAAAAAAGGCACCTCACCTTTCTTACCCACCCCTACCGGAGTACCACAGGGGACCATTCTTGGACCAATGCTGTTTAATATCTTTATCAATAACCTTCACTCTGCTATTCCTAATGCCAAAGTCATCCAATATGCAGATGACTCTACACTTGTCTGCTCTGCCTCTGAACTCCTCTCTAAAACTCAGACTGCCTTCTCAACTACTGAGATCTATATGTGTTAAAATCACCTTTATCTCAATACTAACAAATCTAAAATGATACTATTCACTCCCTCAAAATCTTTCTCTGTTGATAAAAATTCCTTCCAAGTTCTTAGCCAAAACAACTCTCCGATCGAAGTTGTTCCCTTTGCCAAACTACTTGGTGTAACTATAGACGAACACCTCAAGTTCGACATCCATATTCAGCAAAATATAAAGAAAACCCACCAAAAACTAGGTATGCTATACAGGAACAACCACTTCCTCTCTACTTCTACCAGGCATACTCTGGCCTCCTCCTACCTCCTTCCCTCCCTTCTGTGTGGTGCCCCACTACTAACTAACCTATCGCTTCCAAACTTGAAAGCTGTTATAGCAAAATTTCTAAATTTGCCACCAAAGCCAAACATTCCATACATCACTGTGTTACCCTCCAATCCCTCAACTGGTTAGAATTCACAAATTACCTGGACTTCCTCCAACTCACTACAGCACATAGACTAATATTTAATCCAACCAAATGCCCTGCTCTAACCAACATCCTTCCCTCATACACCCCAAACAGAACTCAGATCTGAACACCAAAACTTGATTACTATCCACAAACCTAAACACCCTGCTGGACAACTTCTCCTCTCCTTCTCCTTGGGTAAGAAATGGAAAACTCTTCCTTCCACACAAAGGACAGTGTCAAATACAAACATCTTCAAAACACAGCTTTACACCTACCTCTCCTCCAAATGGAAATGAACTGCATTCTCCCTACCTAGAACTCTTTAACAAAAGACCCTAGGAGGGTATCCTCCTGAGTTCCTAAGCACCTTATAGCTGGCTATAACCTTCTATAGCTAATTCCCATACGACCTCTCACACTCTGTTAATATTGTAAATAGCTTTTGACTTTAACTGTGTGAATTTGTTAAAATGTATCTGCACAATATTTTTCCACTATGGGCAATATTACTCACACTTTGTATTATTTGATATGTATTTGTAGTTGTACCCTATTGGACTGCTATCTTTAATCTGTTTCATGGAGCTTTTCTCCCCAGGTCTCCACTGAAAATGGGCTCTCTGGGCCCAGTGGACTTCCCCAGTAATCAAACTGGAAATAAATAAATAAATAAATAACGTGTGTGTGTTTTTCACGATGGCCGATAAAAAGGGCACATTGGGGTTTAAGCATTGTCCTTCATGTAAGGGTAAACTGTCTAACAGTGATTCCCATGATGACTGTGTTTATTGTTTGGGGGTACCCCCATCATTTGGTAAACCCCCTTGTGTGATTTGTCAGAGTTTTAGTCAGTGCACCTTGAACGCGCACAAAAACAAGCTGATTCTGAAGGGCCTTCTTAAGTCACCCTTTTCAGAGGCCCTTTCTGTGATGGAGCTCTCATCCTCTCCAACCAAGGATAAGAAAAGGTCCCACTGTGTCCCGTCTTCACCATCTGGTGACCAGGGAAAACCTGTAAAGCCTAAGGTACCTAAGTTATCTTCGGAGCATAAGTTCGCCTCATCAGCACTGAACTCTTCCACTCTGGCTACTACTTTTCCCATATCAGCACCAGCTTCGGCTCCGATGCTGTCTCTGGCACCGACTATTGACTTTACAAAGACTACTCCGACTTCGGCACTGAGTCGATGCCTATCTCTGCGATTACGTTTGATACTGATCCTTCCGTGTCGGCTCTGAGTGCCCCTTCGGCACAGAGTCCTTTCACAGTCCCAATAATGACAGTTCTGACACCATTTCTTCTGGTCTCCAAACTTGAGACATTGGTGCTGGTAGATTCCACACCACGGACCCAATACTCTCCATCTGCAGACCCATTTCTAGGACATGTGTACAGTCTGTTCCTACAATGACCTGACTCCCCATCGGGAGTATCCACTAGATCCACCAGGGGCCTTTCAGAACTTGACGTGGTGCGTCTTGTGGACCAGTTGTTGACAGCCAGGGGGCTACCCACTCTGTCTAGGACCCATCCTCCTGCAGGACTTGGGTTGGCTTCTCCACGGACTCCATCCTACTCTCCTCCTTTGACCATACCAGTTCCAAAGTCTTCAGCTCTGAAGTTCTTTTTGGAACCCCCTGTCTCAGCACCTGTAGTGGACCTCACTGGGGCTCCGGGATTATCCCTTTGGCCTTCGGTCCCTGCTGAATCGGGCCTTCCTCAAACCCGTGATTGGGCTGCAGGCTGTTTGGCTCGTGGCACTGTTCCGAGTGTGTCTATGGTTCTATCCACAGTGCTGGGAGTTCTGTCTGCACCAATCCTGCTTAGAGGCTCCATCCTCAGGAGCGGCTTCGATGGAGCGGGGTGTGACACCAGTTCCGAGGTTGGCCTTCTCTGTTCTGGGCTCCCATCCCTATTTGGGCAGATCTGCTTTCTGAGCTAGGGAGAGGGCACTTGCTTCTGGAAGCATTCCACTGATGGCAGAACCCCATACCTCCTTTTCCCCTGAGCTACAGCTGACAAAAGCCACCTCCCCAGGACACCGGGCAGGAAAGTCACAGGAGACCCCATTACAGAGCACCCCCTCTTCTGAGTCCTCCTCAGAAGTCCCTGCTGAGGAGCCCCCATGGAAGAGATCATGCAAGAAGAAGCCCGTAGACTCCCCTGAAGAGTCTTTGACAGAGGATACGGATTTCGATGACTGTGAAGGGTCCCCACGGTCACCCCCTGATGATGTCTCCTTTGGGGACATCGTTGAAACAGAGGGGTGATTGGAAGCCCACTAACCCTTCTTCTGAGGAGTCTGTGTTTCTGCAGGCTTTCCGTGCCCTGCCATCTACCTCTTGGGTGACCCCACCTGCAGATGAGCTGATGCAACTCGTGGTGCAGCGTGTCTGGAAGAACCCTGATTCTGTTGAGTTCCTCCCTCAGAGACCTGACAAGCTACCCCCCCCCCCCCAAGGAGAACCCACATTAGTCAAGAGGTTTACCAGTCGATGTTATGGTGGTGGCGGCAGCCTCAAAAAAGATCTCGCCAAAGAGAGTCATACTGTTCATCCATAAGCAGAGTGTCCTGGGCCATGGACAGATTGGGGAAGCAAGTTTTTACTTTGACATTTGCCATAAGGTCTCTGAATTACTTGGCACATTTTAGGAGATTCCAAAGAGACTTGGTTTCTGAACTCTGGAACACTCACAGGACAGGTGTCTGATGAGGTAAGGTACAAACCTGCCTCGCAGCTCACAACCCTGGAATCTATCTCCAATTCATCCATGCATGTCAAGCAGAGCACCTCTTTGGTCCTCTTCAAAAGGAACCTTGATGATTGGATGGGAGATAGGAAATTCACCCCGGGGATCACGTCAGTTGCCCTGCTTAGACAGTGGTCCAGGGAAGTAAATACTGTGGGGAAAAAATAGCCAGGGAATTGTTATGGCTAGGCTTGTATAGGCCCTAGGGCCAATAGTCTAGTACCAACCTATGAATCTATGAACCTAAAGTTGCTCTCACATGCAACCAAGGGGGTGGCTAGAGTGGCAGGTTCAGGCATAGTTATGAGACATCATGTCTGGATGCGCCTCTGTGACTTCACAGACCCTTTCAAGTCTTCCTTCCTGAATGCTTCTATCAAAGCATCTTCCCTTTTCGGCCCCAAGGTGAAAGTCACCCTAGCTAGGTGTGAGCAGGGCGATAAGACCCTGTCTACTGTAGGTCTATGTTTTTCCAATCCTCAACATTCCTTTTCCAGGAACCAGAGGAGCGGAAAGATGTGGCACAAGAAATCTCAGTCCTTTCCGTGCCGCACGTGCCGATGATACCCCCAGGGGCAGAGGGGGTAACAGTTCTGCTACAGAGGCAGAGGGGGTTCGTGTAATGAGGGACCCAGGGATTCTTTCTCTTGGCAGCCTTACCAGCGCTCCTGAAGAGCAGCCTGATTGCTTTCCTCTGGAAGCAGTCGGGGACATTTCTCTCTGCACCAGGCTGCCTTACCAGCGCTCCTGAAGAGCAGCCTGATTGCTTTCCTCTGGAAGCAGTCGGGGACATTTCTCTCTGCACCAGGCTGCCTGGCATTCAATAACTTCCAACCGTTGGGTGCAGAAGATCATAACCAGAGGCTACACCATTCCCCTTATCACTTATCCAAAACTACTGATAAAACTTCCGGATGTTCCACCCAGTCAAAGGGAAGAAGCAGCTGCAGAAATAAACAAGCTGTATCAAAAAAAGAGTCCTCCAATTAGTCCCACCAGGCCAATGCAGATCTGGATTCTACTCTAGATTCTTTTTGGTGTCAAAAAAGACAGGGGACTAGAGACCAATTCTGGATCTCAGCAATTGAACAAGTCTGTTGCCCAAGTGAAATTCTGGATGGTCACAGTTCAGTCCATTTTCCCTTTTCTAAGGGAAGGCGATTGGATGTGCTTGATGAATCTCCGGGACACATATTACCACATCAGAATGGACAAATGCTCCAGGAGTCTACTTCGCTTCTGGCTAGGAGTCAATCGCTACCAGTTTCGTGCCCTGCTTTTCAGATTGTCTACAGCCCCCAGAGTGTTCACAAAGTGCACGGCAGTGGTTACAGCTCACTTGAGACTGCAAGGATTCTGGATGTTTCTGTATTTTGATCATTGGCTTCTTACCACCCCCACCAAGCATCTTCTGGTAACAGCCCTGCAATACACTCTTCCTCTGGTGAGACATTTGGGAATAACGATAAACTGGGAGAAATCCAACCTTGTTCCAGCTCAGAACATAGAATTCATTGGAGCAGTCTTCAACATCCATTCTTGTCTGGTGTCACTCCCAGTTCACAGATTTCAGAGACTGAGGCTCCAGCTCTGGGTGATACTCTGTCAAAACAAAGCCTCAGCATAGGAAGCTAATAGTGCCTCTGACGAATCTGCATAGGCGAATATTTCAATGGCTTCTGATATCTCAGTGGTCTCCGATTTGCCACCCTCTATGTTTTCAAATTCAGATAACCATAACAGGACCATCTTTGGTAGATGACGCCAGACAGACCTTTGGAGCCGTCCATTCCACCCCCCCCACCTCAAAGTCATTGTGACCACGGATGTTTCCCTGATAGGGTGGGGGAGCCATCCAGGGAAAGACAGTCCAAGGCGCATGGTCCACTTTGGAGGCCAACCTGCATATCAGTGTTCTAGAACTGAGGGCGGTGCTGTTGGCATTGCAAGCATTCCAATCTCTCCTCCCTTTTGGGACAATCGCAATTAAAGTCAGACAACATGTCAGTAGTCTGGTATATCAACAAGCAAGGAGGAGCCAAGTCCTATCCCCTGTGTCAAGAGGCCATGAGAATTTGGCAGTGGGCTATCGCTTCCAACTGCTTTCTGATAGCAAAACATTTCCCTGGGAATTCCAACGTGATTGCAGACAAATTGAGCAGATGTAGAAACATAGATAAGTACTAAGCTAACTGCCCTTGTGTGCCATTTTAAGCCTAGCCAAATATCCCTTGTGAGACTCAAACCCTGCACCTTGTGTTTGTAAGGCAAACACCTTAAACATTAGGGTTCTCCTGCCTCACGAGTGGTCCCTCAGTCCCAACGTAGCGGCAAAAATATTCAGCCGTTGGGGCCAGCCTTGCTGCGACCTATTCGCCTCCCAGTCAAACAACAAATGCAGCAGTGATTTTGCTCTATTCCCCCCACAGGAGGAGTCGCCAAGGGACGCTGTGATTCACTATTGGCCCACTGGACTGCTATATGCCTATCCCTCTGATTCCCCAATTCTTAAAGAAAACTATTCGGTTGAAATGCAAAGTGATCCTCATACCCCCTTTTGGCCTCGACAAGTTTGGTTTCCCTTCCTTCGGCCTCATCTGTTATATTGATCGTGGATTCTGGACCCACTTCCAGACCTGATTTCTCACCACCAAGGGCTGAGTCACCCGAATCTGTCCAGTCTCTGGCTGACAGCTTGGTTTCTCCACGTCTGTTAATCACCAGGCAGGATGACATTCCCTCACCTGTACATGACATTATCCTGGCCTCTCACAAACCATCCACCAGAAGACTATATCTAGACAAATGGAAAAGGTTCTCTATTTGGTCTAAGAAAAGGAGGCTAGACCCATACTCGGCTCCAGTCACAGCAGTTTTACAATACCTGTCAAAATTCTTTGAAGATGGAGCTGCAGCTTCTACCATACAAGTACATCTATTGGCGCTTCTACCATACAAGTACATCTATCGGCGATCTCTAACTATCATAATGGGTTGGATGATTCTCCCCTCATCTCGCTTCAGTTATACAAACCTTTTCTTAAAGGAGTCTGTCATATTGGGCCTCCAATCAGACAACCTATAGAGCCATGGAACCTCACATTAATTCTTCAGTCCTTAACTCCACCCCCTTTTGAACCTTCAGGTAAGTATGACCTCACACTCTTATCTTGGAAGTCTCTTTTCCTGGTAGCCATCACGTCACCCAGATGAATTTCAGGGCTTCAGGCATTATGCATTAAAAGGCCCTATTTAATCTTCCACAAGGACAGGGTATCACTCTGGACAAAGCCATCTTTTCTCCCCAAAGTTGTTTCAGATTTTTCCATCAATAAGACCATTGATTTTCCAGTATTTTTCCCAAATTGTACTAATAAAAGGGAATACTGTTTACATTCTTTGGATGTTCACAGACAACTGAGGTTTTATTTAGACAGAACCAAAGCAATACGTAAAACTGACCAACTGTTCATTTCCTTCTCTCTGCCTAGAATGGGAAATTCTGTATCCAAGGTCACTTTATCAAAATGGTTAAGGGACTGCATATGCTACATCTATTCACTTGCAAAACAACCTATACCACAGGATGTTAAAGCCCACTCTACCAGATGTATGGCAACGTCTGTAGCCTTCCTTTCCAAATCCTCTCTGGATGATATCTGTGCAGCAGCCACATGGGCTAATCCCCACTCTTTTTTATTAATCATTGCAAATTGGATGTGGTCTCCAGAGGTAGAGCTGTCTTCGGCTCAGTGGTGCTCAGGAATGTTCTTCCATAAGGGCCACCCAAGGAACACAAGGTAGCTG
>NC_056744.1:362310354-362339167 GCF_019279795.1 Protopterus annectens | reverse complement strand
GGATACCAGAATCCACTTGAGTCCTGCCTATTGCTGCTCACTTTCTACTTAGATGTCACTGTACTGACAGCAGGAGTACTGTTACACTATGTAAACAGAACATAATAAAGGAACGGTTGCACTGTACTACATACATAGATCACAGTCACTTAGGGGCTTTACTCCAGTTCCTAACTAGCCAGTTCAAGTGCTAACACTAGATTAGATTAGAAACACACTCGTCCGGATCAGGAAAACAAAATCCACGTACATTTCTGTGCATAGCAATTGAGCAGATGAATAAATAAAAGTCAATATTAAAATCAAAAGCATTTACAGAGCTCCACATAAGCACATTACAGTCCACATGGAATCCAGGCCAGCACTACCGGTTAACACATTTGTCACTCAAATCAAATGCTGACAAATCTTGGCAATCTATACTTACTTTGCCGTCAAAAACTTGAACCGACTGTAATGGATCTTTAGCTGGCATGTTTAAAAACTGTCAAGGTTACTAATCTAAAAGGAAAAGTGAGCAATACACAAACTAAACACCAAACCTGTCGCTAGCTACGCAGTTACTAATGTAAAACAGATAAATGCAGTTACTAATCTAAAATAGAGCAGGTACCAGGCAGGAATTAAGCAATATAGCACCAGTAAATCATTGCAAACTAAACTTGTCTCTAGCTACAGCTATGAGCAATAAATGCAACAATGTCTGACTGACTGAGCAGTTGCCATGAAAACAGAGCACATACCGGTACCAGGCAGGAATTAAGCAAAACAGTCTGAAGGAGTGCAACCATAGTCTTTTCTTTTGAGCGGCAAAAGTTAAAAATTAAGGTCTGTCCGTTCTGAAGCTGACATCATCACACCCTACATGTGATGACTAAAAACAAAAAAAAAGAAAAACAAAAAACCTGGGAAATTCGGAAATTAAAGGGGCCACTCATGAATTCGCGGCACTCCAATATTTTGCCCTCAAACCGGCATTTACCAAGGAATTCTGTATGGTTGAGAGATATGAAGGCATCCACAAAATTCCTTTTATCCCCTGATTGAACATTGTGGAATGCATTTGTATGAAGAATGGTATATCTTTATATGTTTCTAGGTTATTACTTTATGAGAGAATTTCTGGCCCAAAGTTCCCCATAAAGTTCCTGAATAAAGCTTGATTAGCTGCTTTCATTTAGATTTGTATAACCAGCTCCCTGGGTAGCTGGGAGTCTTTCCTTATCTTCTTCCAGGTCCTTTAAGTTAGATGTAGTTCTTATAAAAAAAAAAACTGATTTATTTATTTATTTTTGTGAGACATGTTTGAAGAAATATTTTCCTGAGCAGTAGAATAAATAGACAGATTTGTATTATAGAATCCCTGTAACACTTCTGTATTTCCAAAGTACATTGGTATACCTGAGATGACTTGTTACTAGTTCTGCTACTGATTCAAATCTGCTACTTTGTCACATGTCTTGCAGCTATTGTTTTGCCAGTGATAAAAACATTACTGCTAACATATTGTGAAATGTGCAGACTTAACAGTGTGGACCTACCTTGGATGGGCCTTATAGTTGGGTTTGTTCTGCCCACCATTCATCTTTTGGCATCTTTTCCTAGAAGCTCATGCACTTAGGGCAGATGCATAGAGGCATTCCTGTGGTGGTACATTTTAACTATAGAAGCATGCTCATCCCTCCTGACTCTGAATTCCTTCTTGCATCTCACAACATTCAAGTGTTAATCTTTGCTGTCATTGCAGAAGCTCCTGCATTCTCATAACCATGTTTTGATTTTTGGGTTGCTGGAATGTTGCTGAAATCTAAGGGTAGGTCAAGGAGGCTGTCCATTGTACTGATGGGAAGTTCCATCCCAAAGTGTGATGTTTGTGTTGGAGTTTCTACACCTTCAACTTTGCTGTAATGATCAGTTGGGGCTTAGTTCCTTCAGAGGTAGGTCCATGTTTTCAGGCAACATCCAAACTTCACAAGGCAAGGATCAGAACAGCTTAATGGGATCTCCGTTCCCTTACATTTACCCATTTCAACAGAGAATTTGTATTCTGGGAAAGGCACAGCCCTGACTGCCATCCTGCCTCTTCATGTATTTACACCACCATTCCCTCAATTAGATGCCTCAGCCTTAGGATGGTTGACCTGATTTCATGGAGCAGCAACTCCAGTCGTGCTGTTACAAATCAAGGGTAGTTTGGGCCAATGTTTTGTCTTCTGCATCTCTCTTCCCCTATAAACTATGCTAGAGTGGTCCATTTTAATTGAGGAAGAGCTATTGGTTGAGCCTCTGCAAGGCAGTAGTGAGGAAATTTGGAGCCCAAGGTAGCAGCAGGGCAACCATTTGTTTTTAGTGTAACTCTGTGGAACTACATCAATCTTTTAGCCATTGTTCATTAATCATGACAAAATTGGACTTTTGTTCAATTAGCTAGACTTTAAATATATTCCATTTATTATAAGTGGTTCCTATTGCAAGGAGGAGGAGGTTTAAGCCTTTGGCTGGCGATGCATTATTTACTGGTTGTATGAGAGAAAGGCAAGTTTGCAGACCAACATTTTGTTTAGTATCTCCAACCTCTTTGAATGTTATACTTATACAAACAAGTTGTAGGAGTGTATTGAATAGTTTTAATCATAGAATCATAGGAAGTCACTAGGCTATTGGCCATAGGGCATTTACAAGCCTTGCCATGTTTCACACTTGTTCCCTCATATACTGAGAGAAATAGCCTATATTAGCTGCAAATGTATGATCAGCACTGACTACTCCTATACAAAAGGGACAGAGGTGAAACCCCTGAGGTGAATTTACGGTTGTCCAGCCAGTTGTCCAATTTACTCTTACATAAGGTCATCGAGGAGCTCTGTTTAACTTGAATTGGGAGTGTTTTTCCAGTGGAGAGGCAACCTCTGAAAGACCTATCTGTCACTCCAGCAAGTCTTATTTATGTTTCAGGCTAGATTAAGGTCTCTAGAGCGAGGAGTCTTGTCCCATTAGATTTGTAGATGTGCAGCATTTCCATTAAGGCAGGGTCTGAGCCTGCTCTGTAGGCCAGGCATAAGCCACCTCTAAGCAGTCAATATGATGCAAAGTATAGTGACAGTGCCTTCAGTCTGTCCGTGGAAGTCATGTGGTGAAGGTCTTAAATTTTCTTGTTGAGAAACCTCTGTGGTCTGTCTAGCTGCTGCAGGTGTCTGGTGAGGTACATACAGAAAGGAGCATTGTACTCCATTATTGGTCTGATGAGGTATGAGTACAGAGGAGTTATAACCTCCTTTGTTTTGGATGCTGTTCCCTTACTTATGAGAGATGGGCAACATAGAAGGCCTTCCTCACCACTGTGGACATGTGATGGTCGAAGTTAAGGCTAATATCAACTTGCGTTCCCAAGTCTCTCACCCACTGGGCTTGAACTTAGGGGGTGTTTTATTTTTGTAATTTGCTGGAACTTCACCTTTACCAAAGGGAGGTGATGATACATTTTTTTGCGTTAAGTTTAAGTTCATGACTTTGGCACCAATCATTTGTCTGTGCAACCCTTTTTGTAGTACGGTGACATAATTTTGGGTTTCAATGACTGCAACCAATTTGCAGTCATCAGCAAACCTGGTAAACCACAGGCCAGCTGTTCTCGCCTGAACATCAGAGAAATAGATTACAAATAGAAGTGGACCCAGCACAGATCCTGGTGGAACACCACTAGTAATGGGCCTGCTGGTAGAGTTTGAATCCCCTTCTTTGACTGCGCATTTTCTGTCATTGAGAAAGTTGGCTACCCATCTAATGACATATGGCTTTATCTCCAGCTGGGTGAGTTTATTGATGATGTCTGAGTGGGGGATAGTGTCAAAGGCCTTGGCTAAGTCACAATAGGCAGTATGCACTCTTTTGCTTTCATCCATGGCTTTGGTGACATTTTCAAATAAGTCCACCAGGTTTAACCAGCATGATCTGCATTTAATGAAATCAAATTGGGTCAGGTCAAGAGTTTGAAAGTCTACTATATCCTTGTTGATTAGGTGCATGATGATTTCTTCCATGGCCTTACAGATGAGGTTAGTTAGGCTTATCGGTCTATAATTCCCAGGGTTAGTTGAGAGACTCCCTTTCTGCAAAGGGGTCACAGTTGCAGTTTTCCATTTGGGTGGGGCAAAACCAATACTTAGATTGTGGTTGAAAAGAATACTCAGTGCTTCTGCCATCTCCTGTTTTAGACCATTTAGCAAGCAGCCTGGGATGTTGTTTGTTCCAATAGAGAAAGTGTTTTTGGCCATGGAGAGGGTGGTTATGACCTGCTCATTGGAGATATTATGTAGAGACTGGTGACAGGTATATTTTGGAGTATGATTGATAGGGATGGTGGAGTAAAGTTTTCACTGAACCTGTTTGCTAGCAGGTTGGCAGTTTTTTCAGGTTCTTTGAGTGGCACTGTCCACTACTAGTTTGGCATAAATCTGAGCCTTCCCTTTAAGATTTTGGTTGTAGTTATAGAATGCATTGTGATTGTCCTTAGTCAGGTATGCTAATTTGGTTTTGAAGTTAGCTTTGGAGGACTTAAGATGTATAATTTGCTTATTCAAGCTGTGGAAAGTGTCTTTCCTCTGCTGAGACCTTTTCCTCTTGTTCTTAGTTAGCAGTTTCTTTCTCTTTGTTTATGCCGGATGTCCACCAGGATGGTTTGTTCTTTCGTGAGGATCCTAATTTAATCTGTTCAGGTACAGCTGAGTCTATATACTTTATAGGTGTTTATACAATGCTTAGTGTACTCCTCAGTATGGGAGACAGTGCTCTCATTGGTGAGTGTGGGCTTAAAAATATTTATACCATTGTGTAGGAGGCTGAAGTTTTGATTTGGAGACATTTTTTAACCTTTTTTGCTCCTGGGGGGGGCTCTGTTGTGATTGTTCCTTTGAACAAAACAGATTTGTGATCTGACCTTACCAGGGAGGGCCCCACACATGGAGTGGTGCAGCAGTCTCCCATGTTTGTGAGCAGTAGGTCAAGAATATTTGAGCCCCTTGTGGAGGTGCCGATTATCTGTTCCAGAGCATTTTCCAGTAACCTTAACAAGAGCATGTTAGTGCTCAAATATGTTGCCCAGTTGATGTAGGAATAGTCAGTCAACCATGACTAGGGTGTTTGGATGTATTGTGAGTGATTCAGGTAGGTCCAGGTAGGCAGTGTGGTTTACCTGGTTCATGGTGGGAGACCTATAACTAACAGTGGTGATGTTGTGGGGGGGGGGGTCTTTCCTACAGTTAGTTGGACTTGCAGTATCTGTAGGAATTCATACTGTTTAACCAGTCTTGAGGTATATTTGTGTTGTTGAAGATGGCTACACGTCCCCCTTTGGTTCTTTCATATTCATTTTGCAATCTGAATGTGTGGAAGGCATTATACCTTATATGGCTTGGGTATTCTCTGTGGCCTTGAACCATGTCTTTGATACTGCACAGACATCTGTGTCTCCTAAAGTAAAGAGTGTTTCCAGTGAGTGCAGTTTCTGATTTAGACTCCTAGAATAAAGAAGCTTAACCTGGAGTTTGTCTCTAGAAGATGTTTTTCTCTTGCAAATTTTGTTCTTATGACATTGTCTAAAAAAGCACTAAGGGAGAGGCAAGTATCTTAGTAACTGAAAGCCAAGAGGTGACAGGTGAAGACCATCCCTGGCAAAGCAGTGTGATCTTGTGACCACGACATCCCAGGCTGACCAGTATTGGATCCCCCTGGATTGACACCAGACGCTAAGACAATTGTTTAATGATGACATTTGTTGTGATGCCTGATATATACTGTGATTGTTTCCTGTATTCTGAAATATCTAGTTTATGCCAGAATTGCTACTGAGATGGCGGCTAATAAGTTTAGGTATTTTTATAGATTTTATATATATATATATTATTTACCCCCTCTGAGGCCTTCACTGATTTCCACTGATTGCCTCTCTGGTTTCTTTGCATTCCACCTGGTTTACACCCCTTGTGCTATCTCCCTCCCCCAATACAAAGTCTGTATTAGAATCCTGCTGAGCATGGAGCCATCTTTAAATTTCTAGTCTCCCACCAGGACACAAGTGCTCTTCAGCAATTACATTCTGCTTGCCGGTAAACCATTAGACCTCAGGAATTTGTTTTAAAAGTGTTCAGATTTGTAAAGTAATGCTTACTTTTTTCTCTTGTCTTGGTTGGCTCTGCCCCGCTCCGTTCACCCTCGCTAATGCACGGGCTTTCTCCGCTCCCCTGCCCCCTATTCCCTCCCACCCTCACTACCTCTACATTTATAGTAATCACAGCCACACGCACAGCTCACCCTCACATCACCTCCACCAATCACAGCTCCTCAAGTCATATCACATTATACCACACCAACTTGCTCCACACAAAATACTCCCAGTCACTCTCATTCCCACTAGGCATTTTTTACATCACCCACACTACTTCCCCATCCACATATAGTGCAACCCTATAATTCCTATTCAGACCCCCCACCTAGAAACAACTTAAGCTTTATAACCATGATTATCACACAACTAAGTCATCTGTCTTCTCATAATTCTTTACAACACCACAAGTTATCACTCTAGCAATATCTCTAAACTTAGTAGCACAATACTGCATTATGCACTCGTATACAGACACCACACATTATAATATCTGCCCACAATTGTTCAAGAACTACATAACAGACCAATTCAGAACTAAACACATATGCTCTCATTCCTACTCCAAAAAAACACAATACTTTCTCACACTCCTCACTAAACTCCAGCATCAGTATAACCATTTTAACTCCAGGCTCATCATAAGTGGGGATATCCACCCCAACCCAGGCCCAAATCCATCCTGTCCAACACAAACTGCTCCAACACAAATGTCAGAACAGAACACCCCCACTTTCTTCATCCCTGGGCAAATCAACAGCAGCAGCAAAACTAACTATCTTTTAATGCTAAATATTAATATTAGAAGTATCAAAAATAAAATACCTGAACTTCAGGCCACAATAGCACACTACTCCCCAGACATAGTTGCTTTAACAGAAACCTGGCTAAATAAAAACATAGCTAACTAGAAAGTTCTCCCTACCGGCTACAATATCATTAGAGAAAACAGACCTCTTCGTAAAGGGGGTGGAACTGCCTTACTGTACAAGTCCAACTTAACTGTCCATCAATTACCAAACTCCTACCCCTCCCACAATAATTGGGACATACTTATCTCACAACTTCAACTTCACCCTGAAAAGGTCATCACCACAATTGTGATCTATATTCCACCTGGAATACACCTGCTAGCCTTGAAGACTTCTTATCCTGGTGTTCTTCCACATACTCACAAGAAACTCTTATTCTGGGGGACTTCAACCTAGATTGGTTCACCTGTATATCAGAACCACCAAGTAATCTAATAAATCTCCATGGCTACCAGCAGCTAGTCCAGATTCCTACTAGATGTGATAAAAAATCTAAAAGGGAATCCATCCTTGACTGGGTCCTAACTAACAACCCCACATTGTACCCTCACACAGGCAGTCTCCCAGACACCTTAAATGACCACAACATAATATACTTTATACGTAATAGAACAAGCATATGCAA
This sequence comes from Protopterus annectens, assembly GCF_019279795.1. Taxonomy (NCBI): domain Eukaryota; kingdom Metazoa; phylum Chordata; order Ceratodontiformes; family Protopteridae; genus Protopterus; species Protopterus annectens. The sequence goes on along the minus strand of NC_056744.1, from coordinate 362,331,570 downwards.
AACCACTAACTATATATCCACTAGAAACACAAAAAAATTCTCTCCTGAGGTCCTCAACACTTTACTCTGTAACTGTGACTGGACCCCCCTAAAAACCCTACCACTTGACCAGGCTGTAGCATATTTCAACAAAACATTTCTACAACACCTAGACACTGTCGCTCCATTGTGCAAAATCAAGGTTAGAACCTCTACAAACCCCTGGCTCAGTAAAGAAACCAAACAAATCCTCAAGTCCAGAGACACTGCCTGGCTTTGCTATCAAAAACACAAAGCCTAACTAAGTACCAAGAACTGCGCAACCGTGCAAAAAAATCCAACTACACAACATTACAAACTAAATACCAACACAACCCGCAAAAATTTTGGAAAAATGTAAACCAGCTACTAAAATCCACCCAAAAGGCTACCCCCAAACCAACCACCCTGACACTAAAGTTCCCATCGAAACACAATTCAACTCCCACTTTGTGAACTCAGTTCTATCCTTAGTATCACAGGACAGTTCCTTCCTCACTATCCCCCCCAACACAAATAACACTAATACAAGCTTTACCCTCAAAACCGTTTCCACCACTTCAATCAAAAGCATGCTCTCCAAACTAAAAACCTCATCAACAGCAGCCGACCTACTCCCCAGCTATTTCTTGAAACTTACAGCAGATGCTATTGCTATCCCAGTCTCCACTCTCATAAACAGATCAATTGTTGAAAACTATGTGCCCAAACTCTGGAAAATATCCTATGTTGCACCCATACATAAAGGCGGGACCTCCACTGAACTTAATAACTACAGACCCATTGCTTTACTCTCCCCCCTGGCCAAAATCCTAGAAAAATGCATCCATACCCAGATGCTAAACTATCTCCTAGACAGCAACATCCTGTCACCTACTCAGCATGTTTTCAGACCTGCCCATAGTACCACTACAGCCCTCCTCTGCTTCACAGACACAGTAAACTGTCTCAGAAATGAAGGCGTACAAGTGTCAACTCTTTTTTTGGATATGTCCAAAGCATTTGACACAGTCTCACACCAAATCCTGCTAAACAAACTAAACCAATATCATCTATCAAATTCCACTCTTACCTGGTTCCAAAGCTACTTAACTGACAGGTACCAAGCTGTGAAAATGGGAAAATTCTCTCTCTCCTCAGCTGCCCATAACTATAGGAGTCCCACAAGGTTCTATCTTAGGACCACTACTATTCACAGTCTTCACAAATGACCTCCATACCTCCGCACAGCATGCATCTATAATTCAGTATGCAAATGAGACTACCTTAATCTGTGCTGCACAAAACATTCCCACCCTCGTGCAAACAACTCAACTAGCATTCTCTGACGTTGAAAACTACCTTACCAAAGCCCAACTTATCCTCAACCCAAAGAAAACTCAGCTTATGATTATAACCAGTTCTAACAAAAACACTAACAGTCAATTCACTATCTGCTCCACAAATGCTACTCCAATCGCTCCATTGGCACAGGCTAAGCTATTGGGAATAACCATAGACTCCCACCTAAAATTTGATAGTCATCTCAACTTAACTATTAAAAAAGTACATGCCAAACTGGGGTCACTCTACCGTTTCAAACCATTTCTTACCAACAACATAAAATCAGCCATTGCTCGCTTCCAACTTCTATCCACCCTACTCTATGCATCTCCTATTCTGACTAATCTCAACAAAACTGAACTAAGCAAAATGGAAGCCTGCTATAACAGAATTGCCCGCTTTGCTACAAATTGCTCATATAGAACTCATCACTGTACTGCTTTGAGACTGCCCAACATCCTAACCTACAATCAGCTCTGCCTCTGTCATTCTGTTACCTCCCCAGTAAGTGTCCTGCTCTCAAAAACCTAGTACAAAATCACTCATCCAAAAGGCCGCTTAGATCATCTAGCAAACTACTACTAGAAGTCACCAACAGCTACATTAGCTTTGGAGATGCACTATATAGTAGTTCAGTGGCTAAAAAATGGAACTCTGTCCCTACTAGCATTCAAAACACATCATCCAAAGCCTCCTTTAAAGACCTCATCAGGCAACATCTCAAGCAAAGTTGGCAGTGCCATGATTGCTCCCCAGGCTAGTGAAAGCGGATAACATATACATACAAAATCTAGAGCACTTGATAATAGTTTTCAATCTTACTCACAAACACTGGCTAATCTACAATGTATGTACTGTACCTGTGTACTATGTATGTATTTACCTATGTTCCAAATTTCAGCTGTACACCACAAATCTATTAATTAGTTTGTTCTCTCCACTGCAACTGTTTATGTGCTGCATACCACTGTAAAAACATGTCTCTTGTAATTTGTGTGTATACTGATCATGTCTAAATAACTAAATGTGTCTGTAATTTTTCTTTGTGGAGCTTTTCTCCCCGGGCCTCTGCTGAAAAAGGGCCTTTTCGGCTCAGTCAGACACCCCCGGTTAACAAATGTAAAATAAATAAATAAATAGGTTGTTTCATTGCTCATACTGTCAAATGTCCATGTTACCAAATAGTGGAATTGTTGTGGGGTGATGAGAGTTGGGGCAGGTGGAGTCAACAGGTGTTGGTAGTTAAGAGCAAGGCTAGACATTAAGAGGCCCTTGCATGATGTGGCTTGTGGGTGTAGTAAGAGTAGTTTGTTTTGGTGTGGAGGATTTTTTTAAATTCAGCCCTGAAGGTGGGGAAGGAGGATTATAGTTCCTTTACGTGGGGGGGGGGGGAGTGGGAGTGAATTCCCATATTTTAGTAGCAAGGCTGGAGAAAGAGTGGTTGATACAGTATAGCCTAGTTTTGTTGGGGTTGACTGTTTGAGAAAAGTGTCCAAGGTTGTAGTGTGTATTTAGTATAAATTTTGGCAGGTAGTGGTGGGAATGCGTTAAGTTAGAGAGGTTTGAAGATAAGGGAACCTGTTATAAGGCTATTTGGCTTGATTCAGGTGAGACAGTTATACTGATGAGAGGGATATTTAGTGATGAAGCAACAGATTTTGTTTTCGATAGTCTGCAGTGTAGAGGAGTTTTTATTAGAGTCTGTGGCTGTTATGGGTGATCTCATAATGACACCTTAGGCTATAGGTAACCTGGCTGGTTTGAATAAGTATGGTCAGATTTTCCTATCCCAGAAGAGAGAATGGTTGCCCTTGATTTCATAATATAGATGTTCATCGTGCATACAGCTACAGTAATCACATATGGGTTCTCTGCCGTCAGGCGGGTCCTCGGTCGGCCAAATTCCAAAGTCTTGGTCCGGCGTCGGTTGTTGTCGCCTTCTTCCCTGACGTCAGTGCGACAGGGGTATATAAGTCACAGCCGACGCCATGTTCTCCAGTCTTTTTTGCTGCGCGGTACCCGAAGCAGAAGCAGTTCGCAAGTGCTGGTCGGCCAGCTCCTGAATTTACGAAAAATTGGAAACCGAAGTCTTCTTTAAAGCTAAGTACCCCGTTGGGGAAATTTTTCTTGCCTCAGACCGATGTCAGACAAAGTTAACAATTGTATTTCTTGTGGGAAGCAAATACCGCATCAGGATTTCCATTACCTCTGCATAACATGAACATACTGAGATCTCTTTTTTTACCTGAGACATAGCAGAAATGGCTAAAAAAGGCAACTAGATGTACCCCAGTAACCAATCATCAAAGGAAGTTAGTTAACAGAAAAGTGATGAGAAGACTTAAATTGCATTAGCAGGCTGAGCACTGAGCAGAAGAACAGTAGGTGACATTCGTTGTTGTCCTTGAAGGCAAATGTTGTTCTTGCCCTTCTGCTATACCTGACTGCAGTGTACATTTGCTTAAAAAATTACATTGTGCTCCTTTTCTTGTTAGCAAAGCAATTTTTTGTAGGTTGATGGCATTACTCTTAATGTCATAATGCAAGAAATCTGGAAAAAGCCAGAAATCATGGTAGGACAAAGGGCCAAAATGAGGGACATTTTATGTATTATTCTGATAAACTAAGAAATTTACTAGAACAGTAGGTTTTTCATTAGCATGTATTTTCTGAATGACGTGAAGTCTAAAACTTAAATGTCTGTCATCATTTAGTGATCGCAGTCTACAATGATTTGCCAAAAAACAAGCATTTTATGAGGAACAGACTGAAAATATGAGGCAAAAATCTGGATAGTGTGAAAATATGGGCATTTGAGAGGTATGGGGGATTGCAGTGGCTACTACTACCTAGAGCAGGAACAGATTCTGTGTTAGCATAACAAACACTTTAAAATAGCATATTGGTCTACTAACTACTTGAACTGATATCTTTTCCCTACAAATCAACAGATGTGTTATCGGATCTGACCTCGGCATTTTTTAAGAGTTTGCATCCACGACTCTCTCTTCCCCTACCCATAATTCCCATCTAGTCCCTAGATTACCTTTGATTGAGTTTGTCCGCTTGTACCAATTTCTCCTTCTGATGGACACAACCCAGAATTCTCAAAGCCATGCAAATAGATAATAAGGGGTAAACAATTCCAGGCTGCCAAAAAGACAAGTCCCTGGTCAGGTCCAATTGATCAGTCAAAGACTACAACAAAGGACAGTTTATGATGGGGGACAAGAAGGAGGGCATGTTGCTCTGAACGGAACAAGGCAACATGGATCTAGTATCATGGGAAGTACATAACGTTTGTGTACAAGTGCAGATGGTGAGTTACAGACATAGAAACTACACTCTGGTACAACCTGCAACTTGTATATGAATATATGCTGTAATACTGAAGGGAAAATGTGCTCTTACATGTGATAAAATAAACCCAGACTGTTCTCTTAGATCACATTACAGTAGAAAGTCAATTATCCAAACTAATTCGGACCTAGGGTACTTCGGATAATCAAACATATAACTGAACTGGATAAAAAACTTCTAAAAATGTTTTTGATGAGCATTAAGCAAGAAAAATAAAACAAATTTACTATAAGTACAACACGGTACAGTACAGGTATATTATTGTACTGTAGTTAAATACTTATTTGCCAAACTACAGCATAAGAGATACCAAACAGGAGTTACTAGGACTGCAGCATGCACCCCCTTTAAAGTGCAACACAGTACAGCAACAGCAATCCATCTACATACTGTGGGAGTAGAACCCACAGCCTTCTGCATCAAATGAAAGTAAACTACCTGTTGTTCTACTAACAGTGCTTTTAAATACTTTAGCACAATAGTGATATTTACTAAACAACAATTGCACATTGTAAATAGACTTGGCATAAGCAGCACTAAACTCCTCTTCCCCTGAAGCTCTCAGATCCCTTGTAAAATGCACGTGACACTTAACCATATCTCTCAGCTTTGTAGCACAAGAAATCTGGAAAAAGCTAAAATTTATGGTGGGGGTGGGGACAAGGGCCCAGAACAAGGGACACATTTTAAATATTGCTCGCATAGTCTTAAAAAGTTGCTAGAATAAAAGGTTTTGTGTTACCATCCATTTCCTGAAAGATAGGAAGACTGGAACTTAAATGGCTGTGATTATTTAGTGAATTCAGTCCTCACTGATTTGCCAGAAATCCACATTTTAAGAGGAACAGACCAAAGGTATGAACCAAATATTCCAGACATTCTGTGAAAATCTGGACAGTTGAGAGCTATGCACTCAACTCCTTGAAACACAAGTGGTGGTAGGAGTAGAGAATTTAGGCTCATGTTTCTTGTACCCAAGGTACAGGGTTTGAGCCTCAACAAAGTAACACTTAACCACCAGTTATCCCTAATTGGGGCATTTTATACACACATGCATGCACGCACTGACACACACACACATGCACACACACACACACACACACACACACACACACACACACTTGTAGATGAAGTGGAAGCAGCTACATACGGAACACAGGTGAAGCAGCAACAAATGTTAAATTCCGCATGGTAGGAAAAATGAACATACAGACGCAGCTCTTAGATGCATGCACAGACGCAACTCTTAAGACTGCATGTGGATAATTGACATTTCTGATGATTAATGTTCGGATAATCAAGTAATTGGGAAACAATTTGAAATGTTGGGACCCGTTAGATTGAGTATTGAAATACAGAGTGAATGGAAGAAAGAGTGGACTTGTGTGTGTATATATAACAAGTCTGATATGCCAGTTCTCAGGATATATTCCCTTTGCATCGAGGTATGGTGATCTTGGAGTTGGTATATGTAAGTTTGTGGGGTGTGTGCAGTTTGTGGGGTGTGTGCAAGGGGGCTTGCATCCCCTGTAAAAAGAAGTTTTAAAGAGAAGAGCTATTTTTGAGATTCACTTTTCTCCCATGTTTTTGGTCCTTTTAATTGTTTTACGACTTTTCAGCATTTCACTAGGGAGCCTATTAATTGACTAGTGTGAGTTTCTACTTTTGCCCATGAAGCAGATCAGTCATTTCATTTATTAACTGGGGAGATGCTCTGAGTCAGAGACTCTCTTCAACCACAACATGGGCTGTATGTGAATTACGCTTTTTTTGTGAGTAGGGTAGACTTGGAGCTGTGTGTACCATTGCCAAGTTGCTCATTTCCTTGTGGAATGGAGTGTGGATGCCCATGCCAACTAGGTTTGGTAGCTTGAGTAGGGGAATGCAAAACCAGTCCTGTCATAGGCATGACTGCTCCTCTGGTTATGAATATTGCTTCCATTCTTGCTGTGCCATAACACACTTGAATCTACAGCAGTGGCTTTTGAGGTGTTTGGAGTGGGTCTTTACAAGTTTTAGACTCCCTTTTATCCCATGTCTGAGTTGTGGGTCCTGATTCACTGGACTCCTCTGATGTTTACGTGGATCTTCTATTTTGCTGTCTTCTGAAAACTGCAGACATTTGAATGATGGTGGAAGGAGCAGAGGATGTAATGTTCCCTTTTACAGAGTCCTACTTGTTCTAGGATTCCTCTGATATTTTTGTTACTATAAATGTGAACATGCCGACAGTCATGCGGAGTCACCTCTTCAGATTTTTTGGAGGGTCAGATGTTGCGACCATGTCAAGACTCGACTGTTCAGTAGTGGTGCACTCTGTAGAGCAGTCCTTGAGCCACCTAGGGGATTGTGGTCCTCTTGTTCTTTTACTGGGCAGTAGGTAAGAAGAGAGTTTCCTCTGCTTGTAAATTCCATTTTGGTTTGTGGGGATTCATGTCCTGTGATTGATCATGATTCTTTGCTGAATTCAGAGGCTGACGTTATACTTGTTTTTGGCTCCAGCTCGGTGGATGAACAGAACATTTATTCTGTGTCCTTCCTTTTTGCAGTTCTTTGATCACCCTAGATAAAAATATGGGTTCTCTTTTGTTGGATCAGTTTCCAACTCTCTTATGGCACTTAGTCTAGATCCCTTTTCCCTGGCTCTGTCTTCTGTATAGGTCGTAAGAGGTGAGACCTTGAGCTGATGAGAAGCCGCCTATTTGGGTTCCAAGTGAGTTTGTTTTTCCATTTAGATAGAATTGTACCTTATACTGCCACATTTGGTCTGCTTTGGACATCTATGTCATTCCAGAGGCCTGTTTGCTTGGTGCTGGAATCCATCTGGGGATCCTGAAGTCTGTGTTTAATTCGTTGTAGAGGGCATGACAGAGGCTTGGCTTCAGTTGGTCAAGCAGCTGTCTTGGGAGTGATGTTTCCTTACTCTTTTGGAGTTTCCCATCTCCTTATGTGGAGTTAAACTTCACGTTCAACAGGCTTGTATTTCTTCTGTTGGGTCTGTGGTATTGGACTCCTTCAGTAGACTAATCTGCTCACCGTTTGTAATGGAAGGAATCTTTTTCCATCCACTTCTGTGGTATAGCTTAGAATCTTGCTTTCCTTAGTTTCCTCATAGGACAGTAGAGAGGTCCTTCTCTTACTGAAGTGGTGCATGCATCTAGAGTATCCCGCCATGGGGGCTGTGCTGCTAGGTTAGAGATTGGCTTGTTGTCCCCAGGAAATGTAGGGCTCATAAATGACAGTTTTACTCCTTGGTGCATTGTCAACTGTGTTCTCAATGGTTTCCTCCCCCACTGGCCTTGGTTGCAGTCTGCTCTACTCTGTTTATTAGTAATTGCTTACAAAGCTTGTTTGGTCTTTCTTTGATAGACTCTGTCAATGTAGCCTTTTGCATGCCCTGCCTTCCCGGGCACTGCATCTCTGACAGACTCTCTAAATTAGCCCTCCTGGTTAGACTTTCCCGAGGACTCTGACTTCTCATTTGGTTCTTGTGTTGTCCTCAAAATCATTCCATCCTGATGATGTATTGCTTGGGGTTCAGCCCAGGTATAGGACCCATGACTTGTGGGGGGGGGGGGGGGGCTCCTTAATGTTAGATGTAACAAATAGTTCTTATGTTATCAATTGTAAAAGGGACCCTCTGTAAATGTTCAGGAAAATGCTGTTCTTTAGGTTTGTAGGTAAGTATTAGGCAATCAGTCTGCAGACCATTTCAAATCTAGGCAAAAAAAACTATTAAGAATTTCCCTCTAGCTTCAAGGAGGGCAAGACAAAATAGACCAGGAGAAAATTTGAAGCTACCCATCCAATTATCTAAGTATACCTTTATGGTGGCAGGGGTGCTACTCTGTTTGACATGTACTGGAAGTTTGTTCCAGAGATGAGGGATATGTTGCCATATGACTCTATCATGTTAATGCGTATTATTTGTCCACTGATGAAGGTTTAGTTCCTTTAATCAAGAAATTGAGATGGCGTTAGTTCTGTAAAGGAATAGGAGGTAAAATAAGATTGGATCTTTCATGGCTTGAAAGGCTAGACATAGATGTTCATAGTGAAGCCTGTAAAAGACTGAGTACAGGGAAATGGCTGACCGTCAATCTTGATAACTGCGATTTTTTGAGACCACCGATTTTTAATTATGAATCTCTGAGGTCTCTCAAGTTTTATGGGTTTAGACAAGTACATCCCAAAAGGTGCATTATATTCTGATACGATGCAAGTAAAGGGGAATTAAGGCTTCTTTGGATCTAGTGGAGATGTCTTTGGAAATTAGATAGGTGAGAGATTTTCCAAACTACTCTGGGGACATGATGGTGAAATGATAGGGAATTATCAACAAGAGAGCCTAGATTCCGATGGTCAAAAGATAAAGAATCATCAGCAAGAGGGCCTAAATTCCTTACAACAGTGTCTGATTGGAGGGGGGCATCTAATTTGAGACCATTGTCCTTGCACTAATTGTTGTCTAACCTATGCTGAAGCGATCGTAAATCAGTTGAAGAGCAAATAACAGCACCCAGTTTACAATCATCTGCAAACTTGTGTGACCATGGGCTAGAAATGCTAGCCAGAAGGTCTGAAAAATATATGCCAAATAGGAGAGGGACCAAAACTAAGCTCTATAGTACACCTCTTGTAACTTTTTTTTTTTTTTTTTGCTTTTAGAAGTGGCATTTATGTCAGATAACCAGTTAGCTATCTATTGCACAGTATAGGGATTTGTATTTAGATGTACAAGTCTGTCAATAATGCCTGCATAGGGAATAGTGCTAAAGGCCTTGTCCAGGTCTAGATCTGCTGTATGCACTGCATAACTACTATCCACTGATTCACTTACTTTTTCAACGAAATTACTGAGGTTAAAGAGGCAGGACCTTCCTTTGACAAAGCCAAATTAATGAGAGACCAGGGTTAAGAGATTTTGAATGTCCAGATTAATGAATTCTGATACACAGTCTCCCTAGTCAGCTTCAGCTATTTGAAGTTCCTTTTAAATTGGATAGGTGTTATGTTTTATATAAAATTGTTAGTAATGGGGGTGCCAAATCTTCATTGTTGTTTCTTCAATTAAAAGAAGGTCCTGGATGAGGGCTGAATGGGTAAACACTGCAGAGTAGAGTAAGTATGTACTCCGAACATAGTAATATGACATGAGTTATCAGGTACGTGTGTTCGTGCATGCTTCCATCCTTGAGAGTAACAACATCACTGATTGGCAGAAAGGATAAGCCTGACCACAGGACCTGCCAAGGTAGATACATCTGTTATTTTCTTGTCTGAACTGTGGCTTACCATGTTTTAATTTGTTATAATATTTTTAGGGTGCATAATTCTTATTTTTCCCCACAAGTCTTTTGTTTAGTTTGACACAGGAAAGAGCATTTTTTCAAGAGAGACTTCATAATTTACCTGCGGTATATTAACTTAGAGTACATGTTAGGAGTTAAACCAAATTAACAACCATTTCTTTAGCTGTATCACATCTTGTTGTTTTAAGTATATTTTTGATGTTTAAACGTATCTGAAAGTCACAGAAGTAAGAAATTTAAAACTTCTTAAAAGAAGCTGATCCTAGTGAAGTCCCATATTGTATCTCTTCTAGAAAATCCGCTTGTCTTAACGTCATCTGTGACCTCTGTTTTCAAATGTTCTTGAATTTCCAAATTTGTTACTGTAAGAGAGCACTGATAATGAATTTCTTTCATGAAATTGGTAATGAGATTTTTAGCAGAATGGTGGCACTTTCTTTGAATATGACAAATAGGTTACTAAAACATTGTTAATGCTGAAGCCTGACACTTTGCCTTTAATGTGCAAGGCATATTAACCCCCATCTCCTTCACAATGCAACCGTCGTAATGGTTGGTGTGGTAGAGACTGTGAAATTTCTCTGGGGGCAAACAGAAGGAAAGAATGGTCCCTCACCATTAATTTTGGATATTACTACCTTTTTTTTTAATCTTCTGCCAGAGCACTGTGAATTCATAATGAAATAACTGTTTCTATGAACAGTATTTACGTTTTAAGGGTTGCAGTCATAGCACACTGGTCAGGAAGTAGATGTCATGACCCATGGCATATCTGTAAACTTGGCACTGTGTTTGCAGTCATCTTTCTTTGATGTTTGTATCTTGTGCTTTATGTTCAGTGTATCTGACGTGTTGAATATTGTATTGGTCTGTACTACATGGTGTGTTATACTTCCAGCCATTACAAAATGGCAAACTTAGAAGCAAGAGTGAAAACTAGATGTCACTAAAGAGGCGACAGTCCAGGTAGACTCATGACCCATGTTTCCTTTCTTTTGAAGTTGCCCTGTACTTGTTGCTGAATTTGGCTGAAGACCCAAGGACGGAGCTAAAGATGAGGAACAAGAATATTGTGCACATGCTGGTCAAGGCCCTGGACAGAGAAAACTTTGAGCTTCTTATTTTGGTTGTTTCCTTCCTGAAGAAACTCAGCATCTTTATGGAAAATAAAAACGACATGGTGAGTGCAGTTTTACCTTTTAGTACTGCTCATGTCACCTAACTTGGAAAGTGCATTTGTCCACCTGCTGAAATTAGTGAAGTCAGGTATGCGATGCAGTTTTGGATATATATGTTCAGTATTACCTAAACTGATAAAATACTTGCAAAATTTGCAGCAGTTTTATGATTCCAGATGAACCAGCCAAGTAATACAGTATTGCATGGCAGGTCTAAAACTGGCAGTTCTGCAGGCAGAGATTTCTTTTGATCATAGCAAAGTGGCTTCCAGATCATCGGGACCATTTGATCCAGTAGGCCAGTAGCATGGTATTCTTGATTTTGTGAAACTCTTGCCTTAGAAGCACATGGTGTTCATGCTATAAGGTATTTGAACTGCACGTCATGTAAAAATTTCCTGTGCTGCTATCCCCACTACCTTTGCTATAGTTTCTTCCCACTGCAGCAGTTTATGAAGACTTTGTATATGGCCTCTGGCTGTGTAATGTATATATTTTTTTCATTTTCAGTCAATATAGTTTCTTTCCTGATTTATTTTATGGGGGGTGTGTTTCACTGAGATTTCATTTGGTGCTGTACTCGAGTCCTCTGTGCCCTTCCTTTGTCAGTGTGAATCCTAGTGAGTCTCTCTCTCTCTCTCTCTCCCACCCTTCTTCCCTCCTTCCTTGAGGTCCTTGGAATTTTCTGATTCATAGGATTTCTTTTCCTTCATTGGTCACTTCTTTAGGACCCCCTCACCTACCACCTGTTTGCTAGAAGAAAAAACATCTACAAAGCCTTTTTGTTGCCATCATTGTCATCTGACTTTTAGTACTACATGCGTGAACCGTTGTCATCTGACTTCTTAGTATTACATAAGCTACTACATTTTTCAAACTTCAACAAGTCTGTCTGGACAGTAGCTTGTATATTTACATAAACAAGTTTTAAAGAATGTTCCTTTTCTTGCTTCCAGTTTAACAGACAATACTTCACAGTTTCACTGATAAAGGCCAAAGTAATTTGTTTCTGTAAGACAGGTCAGGTGACTGTACTCTACTATCAATGAGCTGTTTATTATTTCGCGGAGAGGCAGGTCCAGATGGATATGTTACCAATGTGTTTACTGGGAGACAGATCACCATCACCAATGACCTGCCATTAATTCAACTTGCTAGGAGGCATATCAGCGTTTATACATCACTGATGGATTAACTCTGCATAACATTTGGGAATGCCTTTTCTAGACATCTCCCATACTGCTGCATAACCCGTGGCAGATCACTGTATGCACTGTATTTGATGTGGTTATTGGAAAGCATTTAATTTGCACCAGTACAACACAGAGCACAACTATTACTTGCTTCCTTCCGATTTAAACTATTTCATTTAGAAATAGTTTTCTTCCCTGCCAACTTATTGCCAGAAGCTTGAGATACAATCTTAAATCCTTCCACCACTGTACCACTTTCTTACTCCACATAATAGACTCCATTGCACCAACAATAGCTTTTCTATAATGGTCCAATACTCTACAAGTTATACCCCACTATCTTATTAATACTTGCTAACCCTAACCCTGCCCCTAGCCCTAATGCACAACCTACCTGTTAAAAGTCCTTCCCATAACACTACCACTATTCAGACAAATTTGATGAATGTGGTCAGGTTATGGGTAGTAAAGCAAACCTTTTTTACTTTTTTGATGATGTTCATAGTGTTTCACTGTTGCAGTCCTAACCAATGGGTTATCTGGCTCCTGGTAGCCCTCGATCGGCCAGAATACCACAGTAAAAATGACATCGGCTGTCATTGGTTGTAAAGGACGTCAGGGTGTCCAATACAAAAGGAGGCAGCCGACGTCACTTCCTCAGTCTTCCTTGCCGCAGAGCCCTAAGCAGAAGCATTTCTTGCAAGAGTGCCGGTCAGCAGTTTACCTTTTTTGTTTCAGACTACAAAGTTGAAGTCAACTACAGCTAAGTACCCCATTGGGGATCCTCTTTTCTTGCCTTAGCGAATGTCAGAAAAGGTTAATAATTGTCTTACCTGTGGAAAGCAGATTCCCCATAGAGATTTTAATTCCTATTGTATTATTTGTTTAGGCCTTGACCACGAAGTTCCTAATTGTGATCTTTGTGCTTCCTTTATACTGTGTACTGTTCATCGATGGGCTAAGGTTTTAGCTAAGCATTTTGGAGTTTGTTGGAATGGCATCTGCTTGTCTTCAGGCTTTGGATATCTCCCAAGAAGCGTAAAGATAATGACCATGACAGGCTTCCAAAGGTCAAGCCCTTGGATGATGATAGGTTGGTTGTCAGTCATGTGGTAGCCAGTGAGGCGCCTTTGCAGCCCGCAGATTTTCAACCGTAGGCCTCGGTTGAGACCATTTCAGGGGTCCCCAGGCCTCCAGCATCCATTTTGCCTTCTGACGTTCTGCATGTTGCCTTTTCAGCTGGATCCAGAGCTGTGAAGCTGACGCCGGTGTCTGAGACTTCCGTTCTTCTTTCAGACAGCAAGCTCATAACGACGACTTCGGCTGCAACTTCGGCGATTGCTAGGCCTCCTGAGTCCTTTAGACTCTTATAAGGGGTTTACAGACTCCTCCTTCAAAAAGAGGTAGGGATGTCTGTCCTGAGACTTTGCCCTTTTCAGGTTTGGATACTTCTAGTATTTCTGTTGATGGAGAAGAAGTTTCTCAAGCTTTCTCTCCTTTTGAGGATTCAGACGCAGAGGAGTCTATCCCTTCTGCTTCCCCACCAGAAGAGTTCTCTTTTGATGATACTTTAAATATTCTCAGGGAACATTTTAAATGGGAAAGTCAGGATTACCCCATTTCTAAGAAAAGGATTAGGAAGTTTTTAGATTTGCCTCAGCATAAGCCTTTGGCTATTCCACCTGTGTTGGAAGTGTTTGATGATGTTTTTCTGGAAAATCCCTTGACTCCAAATTTAGTTCCTCCTGCTCTCAGGAAACCTGACAGGTACTATAGAGTCCCTGATTCTCATTTGTTTCTTTTCAGGAATCCGTTGGCTGATCCAGAGGTTATTTCTCAAGGCCCTAAAGGAGTTAAGGCCACTGTTACTAAAAATCCTGTTCCTTCTGACAGGGAATCCAGGAACCTAGATAGGTGGGGTAAAAAGGTTTATACCTCTGCCACTCTTGCTATTAGGTCTACTAATTGTCTTTTTCATATGCTGAAGTACCAGCAGCACACCTTGGAAGCTATTAAGTCTAGGATAGCAGGTGTGCCTCAGTTGGCGGAGAGTAAGGATATGCAAGATTTGCTGAATTCTGCTTGTCTAGTCAATAAACTTTCTTTAAATTGTGGTTTTGACATCCTAGAAGCCTCCTGTAGGGCTACAGCTACTGGCTATGTTATTAGAAGGCACACTTGGCTCAGGGAGCAGCCCATGCCAGAGCCTGTCAAGGCCAAGCTTTTGGATGTACCTTTGCATAAGAACAGCCTTTTTGGCAGCAAAGCAGAGGAAGTGCTCAAGAAGATGGAAGACAAGGCCAAGTCTATGCAGACAGTTAAAGACTTTATGCAGGTTCAACCTCCTTGCTTTAGCAGGAATTACCCTTCTAAGAGTTGGACATTCACTGATACCGGCAGACAGAGCTGTTCTAGGACTAGAGGTTACAAATCTTCTAGGGGACAGGTGGCTACCCCTCAAAGGTCTAAGCGTTGTCAGGCTTCCTCTTCCAAGATGGGAAGTTCTAAGCCTGCATCTCAAGCTAAACATTCTCAATGACTCTGTCCAACTTCTGCCTGTTCTTGCCTGCCCGGAGAGTCCTTTAGGGGGAAGGTTGGCCCTTTTTACAAATGTTTGGGCCACCATCACGGACGACAAATGGGTACTCAGAACTGTATCCCTAGGGCACAAGTTTTCTTTCCACACCTTTCCAGTACCAAAAGGATTCCTGGACGCTCCTCCAAACCAAAGGGCAGAAGTAGAAAAGCAAATTTTGTCTCTGTTACATCTGGGAGCAATAATATTCCTGGGAGTGAGTCTGAACACAGTTCCTGCTCAGCAGGTAGGCCAGGGTTTCTATTACAGACTTCTCCTAGTTCCAAAAAAAGAAGGCACCTGGCGTCCTATCCTAGATCTATCCATCCTGAACTCTTTCTTGATAATTCCAAAGTTCAAAATGCTCACTCTGCATTATTTGCTGCCAATGTTAGAAAAGGATTCTTGGCTGGTAACATTGGATCTCAAAGAAGCTTATCTGCACATCCCTATCAGGGAAAGTTGCAGGCAATACCTTAGTTTCAGGGTGGGCAAGCAGCATTATCAATTCTCTGCGCTGCCCTTTGGCTTATCTACTGCTCCCAGAGTTTTCACAAAGTGCCTGGCTTCAGTCATTACTTTTTGCAGGCAAAAGAAAATTCAGATTTATCCATACTTGGGACAACTGTCTAATACAAGCAAATTCTCAGGAACAGCTGTTAAAGGATCTAGAATTTGTAAAGACTCTTCTCTCTTCCCTGGGTTACACTCTCAACGTGGAAAAATAAAAAATGGTGCCATCCAAAGAGATAACATTTTTGGGAGCGAGTCTGAACACAGCTGCCCAGATGATATCTCTCACCCAGGAGAAGCAGACAACTCTTTCAGTTTACTTCAAGGACTTGGCAAGCCTGTACCAGCTCCCTGCAAGCTCTGGGATTCATGGCCTCTTGCATTCCCATGATTACATATGGAAAACTGCATAGGAGGAAATTGCAGTGGTACCTCAAGAACACTTGGTGTCAAAATACACAGGACCTGGATGGGATAGTTCCTCTGTTTCCATGTCTGCGGACAGAGTTTCTATGGTGGGCATAAGCCTGTCTACATAACAAAGGCATGCATTTTCGCCCACCCCTGGCCACTCAAGTCTTATCACAGACGCATCGAACTACGCCTGGGGAGCTCACCTGGATGCAAACAGGGAAGTTGGAATGCCCAGCGGATGCACCTGCACATAAATTTAAAAGAGTTGATGGCAGTCCAGCATGCCTTGCAGCTTTCAAGCATCTTCTTTCTCCAGGGACCCTGCTCGTCAGGACAGACAACACCACAGTCATGTGGTACATCAACAAGCAGGGAAGGACTCATTCTTAGCCCCTGTGCAGACAGAGCATGAGTCTTTGGTCCATAGCAGCATCCCTGGGCCTGCATCTCCTAGCTCAGTTTCTTCCAGGAAGGCTCAATGTTTTGGCAGACCAGTTGAGCAGACAAACCCTGGATCCTCACGAGTGGCATCTGAACAGAACAGTCTTTTACAGCATCATTCACTGTTGGGGCACACCGCAGGTGGATCTTTTCTCCTCCCCAGACAATGAGTGGCAGCTGAACAGAGCAGCCTTTTACAGCATCATTGAGCGCTGGGGCACACCGCAGGTGGATCTTTTCTCCTCCCCAGACAATGAGTGGCAGTTGAACAGAGCAGTCTTTTACAGCATCATTCAGCGTTGGGGCACACTACAGGTGGATCTTTTCTCCTCCCCAGACAATGAGTGGCAGTTGAACAAAGCAGTCTTTTACAGCATCATTCAGCGTTGGGGCACACCGCAGGTGGATCTTTTCTCCTCCCCAGACAACCATCTTCTACCTCTTGCACCAGACAGCATCACAGCAGAGCCTGGAGAGTGGATGCTCTGTCCTTCCGTTGGATGCTGCTGTCAGTTTATGCCTTCCCTCCTCTTCCTCTTCTTCCCAGAGTATTATTTAAGATCAGGGATGAATGACCAAGGACTATTCTCATAGCTCCGGACTGGCCCAGACAGCATTGGTATCCACTGCTTCGAAGTCTCTCCCAATTTCTTCATTGGCATCTTCCTCTGAAACCAGGAAGGGGGAAGCATTCTACATCCTCATCTTCAGTCTCTCCATTTGGCAGCTTGGCTTATTGTATGAATCCATCCTTTTCTTCTTCCTTCAGTCTCCCCATTTGGCAGCATGGCTCATTGTATGATTCCATCCCATCCTCATCTTCAGTCTCTCCATTTGGCCACATGGCTCATTGTATGACTCCATCCCATCCTAATCTTCAGTGCCTCCATTTGACAGCTTGGCTCGTTGTTTGACTTCATCCTTTTCTTCTTCCTTCAGTCTCTCCATTTGACAGCTTGGCTCATTGTATGACTCCATCCTTTTCTTCTTCCTTCAGTCTCTCCATTTGGCAGCTTGGCTCATTGTATGACTCCATCCTTTTCTTCTTCCTTCAGTCTCTCCATTTGGCAGCTTGACTCATTGTATGACTCCATCCTTTTCTTCTTCCTTCAGTCTCTCCATTTGACAGCTTGCTTTATTGTATGACTCCATCCTTTTCTTCTTCCTTCAGTCTCTCCATTTGGCCACATGGCTCATTGTATGATTCCATCCCATCCTCATCTTCAGTCTCTCCATTTGGCCACATGGCTCATTGTATGACTCCATCCCATCCTAATCTTCAGTGCCTCCATTTGACAGCTTGGCTTCATTGTATGACTCCATCCTTTTCTTCTTCCTTCAGTATCTCCATTTGGCAGCTTGGCTCATTGTATGACTCCATCCTTTTCTTCTTCCCTTTCCCAGCAGGTGGTTGACGTGCTGAGGGAGGCCAGGAGGCCTACCACTAGGAAGTCTTGTGCTGGCAAATGGGAAAGATTCTCTCTTAGGATGCAGGCTAGAGGGGAATCTTCTTCTCAGCCTGCCCTTTCTCTGATCATGGAATACCTGGCTGATTTGCTTCAGGGTGGTCTTTCTTTTTCCTCTATCAAGATCCATGCTTCAGCCATTTCTGCTCATTGTTCTTTTGAACAACCCATTTTCTCTTATCTTCTGATGAAAATTTGTCTCAGAGGTGCTTGCAACTTAAAACCTCCCAGAAGGGTGCCTACTCCAGCCTAGGATCTTAATTTTGTTCTAGAGCAACTCACTCTTCCTCCTTTTGAGCCAGCTGCCACTGCAGATTTAAAGTTTCTCTCGTGGAAGACTACCTTCCTCTTGGCTATAACTTCAAGGACGGTTTCAAAGCTGCATGCTTTGATGGCTGTGGAGCCTATTCTTATTTTCCATGCAGATAGGGTCTCTCTGAGAGCCAACCCCTCCTTTATGCCTAAGGTGGTTTCTAGCCTGACTCAGTCCATACACCTTCCTACCTTCTTTCCTAATCCTTGAAATAGTGGTGAAAGAATCCTACATTTTCTTGATGTGCACAGACAGCTCAGGTTTTACCTGGACAGGACTAAAGACCTTTGGAAATCAGCACAGTTATTGGTCAGTTTTGCCCCTGGAGCCCAGGGCAAGGCTATTTCTAAGCAAACAATTTCTAAATGGATTGCTCATTGTATTACTTTTTGCTATTCCTTTCATGACAAGGTTCCTCCTCAGTGTTAGGACCCACTCAACTAGAGCAGCTTCCACTTCTGCAGCCTTTTTAAGGGGTATCCCTACTAAAGACATTTTGGAGGCTGCCACATGGTCTTCTGTTCACACTTTCACAAAGCATTATAATTTGCCTTTGCATTATAATTTGCCTTTGTTTTGTAGAGCCAGGGCAGGGTTTGCCACTGCTGTTCTGCAGGGCATTATCTCCAACCCTTGATTCTGTTGGTTCCTCCTCCCTTTTCTCTGGGCTTTGGTAATCAACCCATTGGTTAGGACTGCAACAGTGAAACACGAAGAACATAGTACAGTTGTGTACACTTACCATAAATGTAGATGCTCAAGTGTATTCACTGTTGCAGTCCTGCTTTCCCTCCCTCCTTCCCCCTTTTCTCTTTTCATAAGGTACAGGCTAATTTGGTTTAAGCCTTGTTCTCTGGGGGCTTCTGACAGTTATGGCAAGAAAGACTGAGGAAGTGACGTCAGCTGCCTCCTTTTGTATTGGATGGCTTGATGTCCTTTACAACCGATGACAGCCGATGTCATTCTTACTTACCTTTGGTATTCTGGCCGATCGAGGGCTACTGGGAGCCGGATAACCCATTAGTTAGGACTGCAACAGTGAATACACTCGAACATCTACATTTATGGTAAGTGTACACAACTGTACTTTCTGAGTGTTGATGTTTTGTGCTGTCGATATAATAAATGGCTGACATGTTTCTTGATGTATTGTGTTAATCATTTAACATGTCGGCATTCATTATGTAATCATGCATATATTGGAGTTTGACTTCATTGGCTTGAATGCAGCAGTAAAGACTTAAAAGGTGAAAAGGTGTGGTTATTCAGAAGTCATGTAGTTGAAAAACTGGTATGCCCTTAAAAGGGGGGGCAATTACATATATCTCATGATCTTGCACTACATGTCTTGGAGGAAGGGCAGATACAGAAAGGATACACACACGCGCGCGCACACGCACACACACACACACACACACACCTCATAATCTTGAAATTCAAAATACTGAAGCCAAAATCCTGAAAACTCAAAATACTGAATTTCATAATATTGAAAAAACAGAGTACACCAACACTTAAAATATTCCAACACAACTTAACAAAACGTATTACTGTTCTCCAACTATAAGGAAGGGGGGCAAGCCCCCCTGCTACTTAAATATTTCAACTCCAAGATTGCACTCCACATAAGAAAATGGCAAACATACCATTATGTGCTTCATCACTGACTGTTGTAACTTTTGTCATGTTCCCTTTTAATTTGTACACAACAAAATAACTCATCTTAGTGTAGTAAAGTGCGATCTTGGAGTTGATATATTTAAGTAGGAGGAGGTGTGGGGGGTGCAGCTAATAGTTGGAGTAAACTAATATGCTTTGTCTTTTGTTTCTCTGTGTACTTCCGCTGGAATATAGTAAGTGTATTCTATCCTGTAGTTTCTTTTCAATGTTATGAAATTCAGTGTTTTGAGTTTTCAGCATTTTGGATTTAGAAGTGGACCCATATCTAATATATATATATCTAATATATATATATCTAATATATGTATATATATATATATATATATATATATATATAGGTTCATAGGTAGGTATTAGGCTATCGGCCCTAGGGCCCATACAAGCCTAGCCAAAAAATGTACCCTGGCTTTCGCCACTCAAGAAAATTATTTTCCTGTGCCCCTGTCGAGCAGAGCCACAGAAGTGATCTCCAGGGTGAATTTCCCATCCAATCATCAAGATTTTTCTTGAAGAGTGCTAATGAGGAGCTCTGTTTGACATAGATAGGTAGTCTGTTCCAAAGTATGGGAAGTCTCTGGGACAGGAATCTATCCCTCCAGCATGTTCTGTTTATTGTGGTGATGAGGTTTAGGTCCCTAGAGTGCGTGTAGCTTGGAGGGATTGGGATTTCTTTAAGTGGAGCATGTCCAACAGCTCTGGGTTTGACATAGCTTTGTATGTTAGGCAGAGATCGCCCCTGAGTAGGCGATATGCAATAGAGTAAAGCTGTAGTTTTTTGAGACGGTCTGCATAGGGCATCTGTTTGAGGCCAGTGATCCTCCTTGTGAGGTATTTCTGTGGTCTTTCCAGTTGTTGTAGATGTCTTGTGAGGTACATACCAAAAAGGGCATTGTACTCAGGGTTGCCAGACGTCCCTATTTGGGCGGGATTGTCCCGAGATCAGCAGCCTGATCCCGAGTCCCGATCTGCTGGTTTAAATCCCGGCCAGCCTCCGCTTTGTTTTTTTTTTTTTTTTGATTGGCCCGTATACCTGGCATATGGGCCAATCAAAAATCGCTAAACATGGAGCTTCTTGTGTTCCGCATTAAACAGAAGTAGCTCAGTGTTTAACTATTTTTAATTGGCCCGTATGCCGGTAAACGGGCTAATCAAAAATCGCTAAACACGGAGCTACTTCTGTTGTATGCGGAACTGCACTGTTCCGCATTAAACACGAGAAGCTCCGTGTTTAGTGATTTTTGATTGGCCTGTATGCCGGTATACGGGTCAATCAAAAATTGCTAAACCTGGAACTACTTGTGTTGAATGCGGAACTGCAATGCATTAAACACAAGAAGCTCCGCGCTTAGTGCAGAGCTACTGTTCTTTAATGTGGAACTCTGTTCCGCATTAAAGACCTTTTTGTACTCTGTTGTACTGGTTGTACTCTA